>NC_061508.1:347253800-347472159 GCF_022539505.1 Lolium rigidum
AGATCTTGTTTAAATCTTGTGTTTTGCCATGATGAGTGTGATTATGCTTTTGTGCTAAACCCTAAAACCCTAAAGTGATCAAGTGAAGGTCACCAACCAAATAAAATAAAAGAGAAAGAAAGCAAATAGGAAAAATCTTAAACCCTAATCTTCTCCTTAAATCAATTGGATATATTTTGAGAAACACAAAATAAAATAAAAGACATATGGGAACATCTAGCCCTAATAGGTAAATCTTGAACCCTACCTTTATTAATTATGCTAAATGGTGGTGAACCATTATGAACCCCACTAAGCCCTAAAACTCACCCCTCTTTTCACCACCTGGGTTAAATTAAAATAAAAGGAAATTAAATAAGAAAGATGCATATGTGCCTGTGGCTATATTTATAAAACTTTACCCTAAGCCTTTCTACCTTGCTTAGAGGTTTGGAAAATCTTCATGCACCTTACCTAGTACCTATCAAACCAAATCCAAGTGATTTCCAAAAGAATTAAGAAGAAACTAAAAATGCCATAGAGGCAAATGAGAGTAAAGTACAAATTTGTGAATTTAAGAATCTTGACCCTAGGACTTGTGTTGAATGGTTGGATCACTTCCATATACCCTTTCAATACTCAATAACATCAAATGGGCCTAGAACACTCAAATCAAAAATCAAATGCAACATATGCATAGAGGCATATGAGACACATAGCCATTTCACCAATTTTTGCCCTATGACATTAAACCTTGACCAAATGGTGTGCAACCATTTCTAAACTTCATATAACCCTAAATTGACCCTAACCCAGGTCCAAGTGAAGCAAAATCAACACTTTACAAAAATAATAAAAAGTGACACATCACCTCTTATGTGTTATGGCCATTTTTGCAAATCTTTGACCAAGACCTTTTGAAATGGATTCAATGGTTTGAAAATGTTTCTAAACCAATAAGAATCACATTTGAGTCAACCAAAGTCAATTCAATTGAAGAGAAATCACATAGTGAGAAAATCCCCAAAATTCACTCACATACACTTAGCCCAAATTGCAAATCTTCAACCAAGGCCACCATGGCTTGATCTCTTGATTGTAGAATACTTATATATGATAAAAGAACACATTTGCATCAAAGAAACAAGAATCAAATCAAAGGAAAATTTCAAAACTCACATACATGTGATAATGGTCATATCACCCCCTTTATAACATCTTCCCTACTTTACACCCCTGCCTTTGACTTTTCTTCAACCAATCTTGGTCAACTATGACCATGTCATCCAAGACCATGTCAAGGTCAACAACTTTCATGTTGACCATCTCTGTTGAAGTTGACTGGGTTGACCAGAATAGAGGAGACAAGAGGAGACATTGAAATAAAGAGAAGATCATCTCACTTTTGCCATCTTGCATTTCTTCACCAAATTGACCACCACCACCACCATTCCACTTCTATGAATATATGAATAAGACCCACCAAAGGAATTTCAAAATTTTGAAAACTTTTCTCTTGCGGGCATTTAATCAAACACATGGCAGGCAGGAGTAAACTTTGTGCCCATACCTCAATTTTACCTTGGACCAGGTCCAACCACGACCATCCCTGCTGCTCTGGAGACTCACCACACCCCCGGGCACCGGTACGAGCCACCGCACCCCTCTCTCTTGGTCACCATGACCAAAACCCAACCCATGCCGGCCACTTGACACCCACATGCTCACCCCCTCTCCTCTCACATCCATCTCCCCTCACCATGTCAGCTGACCTCCCCTGACCCTCCTGAAGCTGACCATGCATGCCCTTGACCAAGTTGACATCGCCACCGGCCAGAAACTGACGTGAACCGACGCGCCCAGAGACGCCCACGCGCGCCAGGACACGCACGATGACGTCCCGGAGCGCGACAGAACGCCGCCGTGCCCCGTCGACTCAGTGCTCCCCTCGACCCCTCCTTTCACCTACAGCCTCACCTCGACGTCAGCTACCTCACGGACAACGCCGCTTGGACGCGCACGCCCTGTAGCCGTCGTCACGGACGACGACCATCCGCCGCAGTACCCTGGCGTCCGATGACGATAACGACGCGACTACACCACCTCTGGCCTCGCCATGACGCGCGTCAGCACCGCGGTGACATCGCCAACACGTCCGAACCTTCGCCGATGACGCTAGCCCACCGTAGCCATCCCCACACCGTCGACCTGCCCCGCACCCCTCGGCCTCGACCGCCCGCTATAAAAGGAGGGCGCCCTTGCCCCAAATTCTCACACCACCTCGCTCCACTACCTCCCCTGAATCTCCCTGACTCCTTCCCCTCTCCAATTAAGCCCGAGGCCGCCGGAATTTGGACGGAGTCCGCCGCCACGGAAGCTCAGCGCCGCCGTTGATTTCCTCCACCCCACGCTCTGCCGCGACCACCCTCTGCCTCCTCATCCTCGACAACGCCGCCGCGAACCCTCGCTGTGCCTCGCCGGAGCTCCGGTAAGCCGCCAGCACCAAACCCTTGCCGTGCCTGCGCCACCGCTCGTCGACGTCGACGACGACCCTGCGTCGTTAGATCCCCTTTTAATCCTACGGTCCACAACACAGCATACCGGTTCGGTGTTTTAAAAGAAACTGACAGTGGACCCCACTGTCAGGCGGCCCGCGAGCATTGCCAGCTTAGCTGGGCCGGCCCAATTTAGTTTCCCGCCCGCGTTTGAAATTCAAACTTCGTTTTATTTATTGTCTGTGTTTTTGCTCTCACATGCTTTGCCAAATCTTTAATAATTTCAAATCTGCTCGGTCATTTTTGATAAATTTTATATAATTAGAAAGCTCATGAAAGGTCCCAGCCAACCACACTGGATTCAAATCAAAATATGTTGTAGAATTTGAATAGTAAAATTAACAAACCAGTAACTTTTCAAACTTCAAACAATTCTTAAAAATCAACCATAAACTATTTTGAGGTGGTTCCACCTCTCAAAATTCACATTTCAAATACTCTAATTGATTATGTGAAAATATGATATGGGTACTGTACATGATCATGGGCTAAACCCAAATAATGGCTATCTGGCCATGTCTAGCTCATTTTAAACTATTTCAAAAATAGTATTTAAATTGTATGAGGTGTAGCATCTCATTTAAATCATTAATCCAAGTGATTCAATGAGAGTTGATGACACATGTATTAATGACACATATGTTCTTATTTGAAAATATTAAATCTTTCATAGTAGTATTTAAAGTGTTCAAAACTACTTATTAAATCATATGAGATGCTTTGGTCTCATTTAAATCTTTGTCTCAAGTAATTCTACATGAGGTAGAGACCATGGTCTATTAACTCTCATAGTGAATTATTTGATGATATTAAATCATTACTATGTTGGTATTAAATTGTATGAGGTGTTCACCTCATTTAAATCATTTTCTCAAATGATAAGTATGAAGAGGTTGACTTTGGTCAACCTAGGTCATATATTATTCATAAGAGAAATTAAATCTTAATAAGATAATGAGAGGAAATTATTTCTCTAAGTAATCAAAAGTAACACCTTATTTAGTATGTGAGGAAATTATTTTCCTAAATAAGAAAACAACACCTCTACCCACTTAATAGTTATGAGTGGTGCTAGTTTACTTGTGTAAATTATATGAGGTGTTTCACTTCATTTAAATCTTGTCCCAAGTGCTTTCATATGAAGTTTGAACCCCTGGTCCAATACTCTCACATGAAATACTTGAAGATATTAAATCATAATAGGCATTATTAAATGGTATGAGGTATCCCTACCTCATTTAAATCATTTTCTCAAATGATGATGATGAATGGTTGACTTAGGTCAACATAAATTCATATGTGATGGTTTGAGAAATTAAATCTTAAAGAAGATTCAATGAGAGGAAATTATTCCTCAAGAACTATATGGAAACTATCATTTACATATAAAATGAGAGGAAATTATTCTTCCTCAAGGCAATACCCCCAATGCACCAAATTGTATTAATTGTGTGCATAGAATAGTTTGTGTGAATATATATGATGTTGGAATAGCCAATGAATTATTTGGTGATTGTATCCTCGTATTCGTTTATAGACGCTAGTACCGGGGACTATCCAGAAGAGGAGGTTTTCTACCAAGAAGAAGAAGAAGAAGGTCACTTTGATCATTTCCCCAACCAAGGCAAGCTAACACCCTTGCAAGCTAATATTCTTGCAAAGTGCAAAGCTCTACTAGAGCAAGGCACACTCACCAATTACTTTATGCTTCATGATCCCATCCCAAGTTTTATTCTTCCCAACTTTTACTTTGATTTTTATAACTTGCTTTTATAGTTAACTTTGGTCTAGAGATAGAGTACTACAAGAGTATCAAACTTAGCCTAGAAAGCTATAAGCTAAGTTAGCACCCCTCATGACTAGTTGCTAGTGCTAAATGAATAAAATTGACTACTCTAGATGGGAACTTGTGAAATGAAATGACTTTGAAAACCTTGGAATGATGAGTCATTCTATTGAAATATTTTGAAGGTGAATATGACTGGTGAATGACTTGGTGAATTTTACCCAAAACTGATGGTTGGGTTCGGATGCGATACCATTCCAATTTTACAAGTACCCCCACAATACCTGAAATGGGTAAGGCTTAGCTGGAAATTTATGTATCTTAGTATGGGTTCCCTCTAAACAAGCGTCATCGGGGTTAGGCTAAAGGCTGCCTCTACAACAAAAGAAATGATGAGAAATGACGTGGAACGAGGTGAATGTCCGGCCCAAGCCCCTGTGCGGCTCCCGGGTTAACAGCTTGGTTTTCACCGGGAGGCCAAGCTCATGGGGAGAGGTGCCTATACTAGGGTATGTAAGTGAAAGGTTATGGTTGGTAGTCCGCACACGGAGTGTGGTAAATCGGGGTCGGTTAACCCCGACGGATTATTGCAAATGTTGTGGCACAAGTGTACGACCTCTGCGAGTGTAGAACTATTCGAATAGCCGCGTCCACGGTTACGGACGATTGGAAAGGCCATACCTGTTCCGTCATCAGACCATTTTCAAAAATGTGACATGTGAAGGGTGACTTGTGATTTGAACTTGAAATGGTGACTTTGAATTGAATCACAACAGAGTTGTGGGAATGACACTAATGTTCCCACTTGAGTAAGTTAGGCAAATGAAGAGGTTTTGTTACTAAAGTGCTTATGAAATAAAACTGGCTTTATGCAAATGAAACTAGAGCTTAGGACTCCCCCTTACTATAGTTGATAGTGCTTACATTAGTATTAGTTTGCGAGTACTTTAAAGTACTCATGGCTTTGTCCCTGGCTATTCAAATGGCCAGACTATGAAGAGGAGTACCAGAACCCGGAAGAAGGACAGCAGGACGTCTACGACAACTAGGATCACTCTCGACGTCAACGGTTGCTGTGGAATAGATGGACTACTACTACGCTACTTCGCTTCCGCTATGTGTTTTGTATTTGATCAATAGATCAACTAGTATTGTAATGAGACTGGATCATGTGATCCCGTGTTGTAAGACAGTTATGCGTTGTAATGAATGATGTGTTGTGATATTAATCTATTATGTCTCGCAAAAACAATATTCCTGGGATTGCGATGAATGGCATAATAGGCATCTGGACTTAAAAATCCGGGTGTTGACAAGTTGGTATCAGAGCCATTGTTGACCTTAGGAGACCCTAGTTAGAATGGACGTCTGAAAAACTTAGTTTCAAAACCAATGAAGTGAATATTTGTGAAACTTGTTCTTACTCTTATCCTTGAAATCTTTTTCAAAAAGATGAGAAATCTATACTTTACTTTCTTTACAAGCCTACCTAAAATGTTGCACACTTGACTACTTCTTTAACTTACTTATCCTAATTGCTCACAGATGAAGTACCAATGGGAATCCTATAAGCTTGGATCCGGAGACGACAAAAGTTTCGAAAAGGAGTTGAAGCAAGCCGGTGGACTATCTAGGACACCCGTATCCCGAGTTCTTCGGAATACCCCTCAAGGCTCGATTAGGAGAACCACCTCGGTGGGACGTTTCTACCGATCTACGAAGGAAGCTTGATGCCCCGGTATGGGAAACCATATGGTTTTCTGTAACGGGAAACACTTGGAAGGAAGGGCTAGACAAAGCTATGCAAGAAGCAATTTCCCGTCTGTGTGGACAAAATGAAGACAAGATCAAGAACACTCGCTTCATCTACTACCCAAGGCATGACTCCGTGGGAAGACCGATGACCATGCCCCCACCACAACCAAAGATGAACCCCTCTGAAGCACCTCAGGACTTCAGGCAGTACAAAACCCGCCGGGATTTGGACAACGCCCTCGCCTCTCGCCAAGCACCCCACCCGTGAAGAAGAAGAATCCACCCGGAAGAGTAGTATCACCCCAGCACTTAAGTAGGTGTGAGTTGTATCAGGATCCCCCTTGTATCGTAGAGCGATGAATGGTTCCTCAAACCAACGGAGTGTTAGTTTTGTAATGTGTGATGCTTGGTATGAATGAAAAAGTGTTGTTGGTTTCTACCTCCGCAACACTACACAAATTTCCAATATTATGAACTTTTCAAACTTAACAAAACAAACCATAGAAATTTCCCTCTTATCTTATCATATACATCAATGTTCAGATGGCCCCTCCTAATCGCACCGACAACGCGATGATGCAACCGCTGCAAACCCCGCTTGCCGACCGAGAAGTCGAGAGAGCTGAGCGCCAAGCAAACATTGCCTGCACCGCAATGTATAGCTCAAGGCCATGGAAACCACGATCACCCCGGATCGAAGCTAAAGAACTTTCAACACACCAACCCTCCGGTATTCAGCAAGACTGAAGAGCCCCTAGATGCTGATGACTGGCTCCAGACCATGGAGAACAACCTCGAAGTTGCGCAAGTGGAAGCCGCAGAGAAAGTGCTGTTCGCCACGCACTACTTAGCAGGACCAGCCAGAGCTTGGTGGACCAGCACCCGTGCCATGAATGCAGGACAGATGATGACCTGGGAAGACTTCAAGCTGAAGTTTAGTAAATATCATGTGCCCCAAGGACTAATAAAAAAGATGAGAGACGAGTTCCGTGAACTCAAGCAAGGAAGGATGTCCGTGGTAGAATACCGCGACAGGTTTCTCACTCTGTCAAGGTACGCCCCGGATGAGACCGACACAAATGAAAAGAGAAAGGAAAGATTTCTGAACGGACTACACGACGAGATGCAGACTGTGTTAGTGAACATTCCGTTCGCTGACTTAGAAGCCCTGGTAGACTCAGCCATACAGATGGAAGGAAAGCTGCATCAGGCCAATGAGAACCGCAAGCGCAGAATGATGAATCAGAATGGACCCCACCATACCCAGAAGTACCGCAATAACTCCTCTGGAGGATTCACACCAAGATACAACAAGCCCCCTGCCCAGAATAATCGCCCCAACTACACCAACAACAACGGAGGACCCCCGAAGCCCGGAGGCAACAACAACAACAACAACAACAACAGACCACCACAACAACAACCACCCCAACAAAGCAACAAGCAACAATGGAAACAACAACAACACCAATACCGGCCCGAGGACCGGAAGCAATGCCATCCCCGTCAACCCGAAGGACAAGTCAACTGTAAACTGCTATGAATGTGGAGTTGTGGGCCACTACTCCAATGAGTGCCCCAAGAAGCTTGCCAAGATTGCCGCCAATACCGCAGCACCTGCTCAACAACAGCGTCGCTTCGCCGGTAGAAGGAACCAGAACAACAACAACGGCCGCCTCTACCACATGACTGCCACTGAAGCTCGGGAAGCACCACAGACCATGCCAAGTATGTCTTCCTGTAAATAAAATGCTCAATCTCTCTTAGGAACCTAACTTTTCTTAAAATCTCGGGACGAGATTTGTTTAAGGGGGAAGGGTTTGTAACAACCAAAAAATTTCAAAACAAACAAAATGAATTTCCCTAGTTCCAAATTTTGGAACCAACAAAAACTTTTGTTAAAATAAGATTGATACATATAGATCTTGTTTAAATCTTGTGTTTTGCCATGATGAGTGTGATTATGCTTTTGTGCTAAACCCTAAAACCCTAAAGTGATCAAGTGAAGGTCACCAACCAAATAAAATAAAAGAGAAAGAAAGCAAATAGGAAAAATCTTAAACCCTAATCTTCTCCTTAAATCAATTGGATATATTTTGAGAAACACAAAATAAAATAAAAGACATATGGGAACATCTAGCCCTAATAGGTAAATCTTGAACCCTACCTTTATTAATTATGCTAAATGGTGGTGAACCATTATGAACCCCACTAAGCCCTAAAACTCACCCCTCTTTTCACCACCTGGGTTAAATTAAAATAAAAGGAAATTAAATAAGAAAGATGCATATGTGCCTGTGGCTATATTTATAAAACTTTACCCTAAGCCTTTCTACCTTGCTTAGAGGTTTGGAAAATCTTCATGCACCTTACCTAGTACCTATCAAACCAAATCCAAGTGATTTCCAAAAGAATTAAGAAGAAACTAAAAATGCCATAGAGGCAAATGAGAGTAAAGTACAAATTTGTGAATTTAAGAATCTTGACCCTAGGACTTGTGTTGAATGGTTGGATCACTTCCATATACCCTTTCAATACTCAATAACATCAAATGGGCCTAGAACACTCAAATCAAAAATCAAATGCAACATATGCATAGAGGCATATGAGACACATAGCCATTTCACCAATTTTTGCCCTATGACATTAAACCTTGACCAAATGGTGTGCAACCATTTCTAAACTTCATATAACCCTAAATTGACCCTAACCCAGGTCCAAGTGAAGCAAAATCAACACTTTACAAAAATAATAAAAAGTGACACATCACCTCTTATGTGTTATGGCCATTTTTGCAAATCTTTGACCAAGACCTTTTGAAATGGATTCAATGGTTTGAAAATGTTTCTAAACCAATAAGAATCACATTTGAGTCAACCAAAGTCAATTCAATTGAAGAGAAATCACATAGTGAGAAAATCCCCAAAATTCACTCACATACACTTAGCCCAAATTGCAAATCTTCAACCAAGGCCACCATGGCTTGATCTCTTGATTGTAGAATACTTATATATGATAAAAGAACACATTTGCATCAAAGAAACAAGAATCAAATCAAAGGAAAATTTCAAAACTCACATACATGTGATAATGGTCATATCACCCCCTTTATAACATCTTCCCTACTTTACACCCCTGCCTTTGACTTTTCTTCAACCAATCTTGGTCAACTATGACCATGTCATCCAAGACCATGTCAAGGTCAACAACTTTCATGTTGACCATCTCCGTTGAAGTTGACTGGGTTGACCAGAATAGAGGAGACAAGAGGAGACATTGAAATAAAGAGAAGATCATCTCACTTTTGCCATCTTGCATTTCTTCACCAAATTGACCACCACCACCACCATTCCACTTCTATGAATATATGAATAAGACCCACCAAAGGAATTTCAAAATTTTGAAAACTTTTCTCTTGCGGGCATTTAATCAAACACATGGCAGGCAGGAGTAAACTTTGTGCCCATACCTCAATTTTACCTTGGACCAGGTCCAACCCTGACCATCCCTGCTGCTCTGGAGACTCACCACACCCCTGGGCACCAGTACAGGCCACTGCACCCCTCTCTCTTGGTCACCATGACCAAAACCCAACCCATGCCGGCCACCATTGACACCCACATGCTCACCCCCTCTCCTCTCACATCCATCTCCCCTCACCATGTCAACTGACTCCCCCTGACCCTCCTGAAGCTGACCATGCATGCCCTTGACCAAGTTGACATCGCCACCGGCCAGAAACTGACGTGAACCGACGCGCCCAGAGACGCCCACGCGCGCCAGGACACGCACGATGACGTCCCGGAGCGCGACGAACGCCGCCGTGCCCCGTCGACTCGGTGCTCCCCTCGACCCCTCCTTTCACCTACGGCCTCACCTCGACGTCGGCTACCTCACGGACAACGCCGCTTGGACGCGCACGCCTCGTAGCCGTCGTCACGGACGACGACCATCCGCCGCAGTACCCCGGCGTCCGATGACGATAACGACGCGACTACACCACCTCTGGCCTCGCCATGACGCGCGTCAGCACCGCGGTGACATCGCCAACACGTCCGAACCTTCGCCGATGACGCTAGCCCACCGTAGCCATCCCCACACCGTCGACCTGCCCCGCACCCCTCGGCCTCGACCGCCCGCTATAAAAGGAGGGCGCCCTTGCCCCAAATTCTCACACCACCTCGCTCCACTACCTCCCCTGAATCTCCCGGACTCCTTCCCCTCTCCAATTAAGCCCGAGGCCGCCGGAATTTGGACGGAGTCCGCCGCCACGGAAGCTCAGCGCCGCCGTTGATTTCCTCCACCCCACGCTCTCGCCGCGACCACCCTCTGCCTCCTCATCCTCGACAACGCCGCCGCGAACCCTCGCTGTGCCTCGCCGGAGCTCCGGTAAGCCGCCAGCACCAAACCCTTGCCGTGCCTGCGCCACCGCTCGTCGACGTCGACGACGACCCTGCGTCGTTAGATCCCCTTTTAATCCTACGGTCCACAACACAGCATACCGGTTCGGTGTTTTAAAAGAAACTGACAGTGGACCCCACTGTCAGGCGGCCCGCGAGCATTGCCAGCTTAGCTGGGCCGGCCCAATTTAGTTTCCCGCCCGCGTTTGAAATTCAAACTTCGTTTTATTTATTGTCTGTGTTTTTGCTCTCACATGCTTTGCCAAATCTTTAATAATTTCAAATCTGCTCGGTCATTTTTGATAAATTTTATATAATTAGAAAGCTCATGAAAGGTCCCAGCCAACCACACTGGATTCAAATCAAAATATGTTGTAGAATTTGAATAGTAAAATTAACAAACCAAGTAACTTTTCAAACTTCAAACAATTCTTAAAAATCAACCATAAACTATTTTGAGGTGGTTCCACCTCTCAAAATTCACATTTCAAATACTCTAATTGATTATGTGAAAATATGATATGGGTACTGTACATGATCATGGGCTAAACCCAAATAATGGCTATCTGGCCATGTCTAGCTCATTTTAAACTATTTCAAAAATAGTATTTAAATTGTATGAGGTGTAGCATCTCATTTAAATCATTAATCCAAGTGATTCAATGAGAGTTGATGACACATGTATTAATGACACATATGTTCTTATTTGAAAATATTAAATCTTTCATAGTAGTATTTAAAGTGTTCAAAACTACTTATTAAATCATATGAGATGCTTTGGTCTCATTTAAATCTTTGTCTCAAGTAATTCTACATGAGGTAGAGACCATGGTCTATTAACTCTCATAGTGAATTATTTGATGATATTAAATCATTACTATGTTGGTATTAAATTGTATGAGGTGTTCACCTCATTTAAATCATTTTCTCAAATGATAAGTATGAAGAGGTTGACTTTGGTCAACCTAGGTCATATATTATTCATAAGAGAAATTAAATCTTAATAAGATAATGAGAGGAAATTATTTCTCTAAGTAATCAAAAGTAACACCTTATTTAGTATGTGAGGAAATTATTTTCCTAAATAAGAAAACAACACCTCTACCCACTTAATAGTTATGAGTGGTGCTAGTTTACTTGTGTAAATTATATGAGGTGTTTCACTTCATTTAAATCTTGTCCCAAGTGCTTTCATATGAAGTTTGAACCCCTGGTCCAATACTCTCACATGAAATACTTGAAGATATTAAATCATAATAGGCATTATTAAATGGTATGAGGTATCCCTACCTCATTTAAATCATTTTCTCAAATGATGATGATGAATGGTTGACTTAGGTCAACATAAATTCATATGTGATGGTTTGAGAAATTAAATCTTAAAGAAGATTCAATGAGAGGAAATTATTCCTCAAGAACTATATGGAAACTATCATTTACATATAAAATGAGAGGAAATTATTCTTCCTCAAGGCAATACCCCCAATGCACCAAATTGTATTAATTGTGTGCATAGAATAGTTTGTGTGAATATATATGATGTTGGAATAGCCAATGAATTATTTGGTGATTGTATCCTCGTATTCGTTTATAGACGCTAGTACCGGGGACTATCCGGAAGAGGAGGTTTTCTACCAAGAAGAAGAAGAAGAAGGTCACTTTGATCATTTCCCCAACCAAGGCAAGCTAACACCCTTGCAAGCTAATATTCTTGCAAAGTGCAAAGCTCTACTAGAGCAAGGCACACTCACCAATTACTTTATGCTTCATGATCCCATCCCAAGTTTTATTCTTCCCAACTTTTACTTTGATTTTTATAACTTGCTTTTATAGTTAACTTTGGTCTAGAGATAGAGTACTACAAGAGTATCAAACTTAGCCTAGAAAGCTATAAGCTAAGTTAGCACCCCTCATGACTAGTTGCTAGTGCTAAATGAATAAAATTGACTACTCTAGATGGGAACTTGTGAAATGAAATGACTTTGAAAACCTTGGAATGATGAGTCATTCTATTGAAATATTTTGAAGGTGAATATGACTGGTGAATGACTTGGTGAATTTTACCCAAAACTGATGGTTGGGTTCGGATGCGATACCATTCCAATTTTACAAGTACCCCCACAATACCTGAAATGGGTAAGGCTTAGCTGGAAATTTATGTATCTTAGTATGGGTTCCCTCTAAACAAGCGTCATCGGGGTTAGGCTAAAGGCTGCCTCTACAACAAAAGAAATGATGAGAAATGACGTGGAACGAGGTGAATGTCCGGCCCAAGCCTCGTGCGGTTCCCGGGTTAACGGTTGGTTTTCACCGGGAGGCCAAGCTCATGGGGAGAGGTGCCTATACTAGGGTATGTAAGTGAAAGGTTATGGTTGGTAGTCCGCACACGGAGTGTGGTAAATCAGAGTCGATTAACCACGACGGATTATTGCAAATGTTGTGGCACAAGTGTACGACCTCCGCGAGTGTAGAACTATTCGAATAGCCGCGTCCACGGTTACGGACGATTGGAAAGGCCATCTTGTTCCGTCATCGGACCATTTTCAAAAATGTGACATGTGAAGGGTGACTTGTGATTTGAACTTGAAATGGTGACTTTGAATTGAATCACAACGAGTTGTGGGAATGACACTAATGTTCCCACTTGAGTAAGTTAGGCAAATGAAGAGGTTTTGTTACTAAAGTGCTTATGAAATAAAACTGGCTTTATGCAAATGAAACTAGAGCTTAGGACTCCCCTTACTATAGTTGATAGTGCTTACATTAGTATTAGTTTGCGAGTACTTTAAAGTACTCATGGCTTTGTCCCTGGCTATTCAAATGGCCGGACTATGAAGAAGGAGTACCAGAACCCGGAAGAAGGACAGCGGGACGTCTACGACAACTAGGATCACTCCTGACGTCAACGGTTACTGTGGAATAGATGGACTACTACTACGCTACTTCGCTTCCGCTATGTGTTTTGTATTTGATCAATAGATCAACTAGTATTGTAATGAGACCTGGATCATGTGATCCCGTGTTGTAAGACAGTTATGCGTTGTAATGAATGATGTGTTGTGATATTAATCTATTATGTCTCGCAAAAACAATATTCCTGGGATTGCGATGAATGGCATAATAGGCATCTGGACTTAAAAATCCGGGTGTTGACACTTCACAAGCATGTGTAGGCACTCCAAGAGGTAGTGGAGGCATGAAGTTGTTGTTGCAGGTCATAGACGAGCCTCTGATGCTCGCATCAACGTGCATGTGGCTTCGGCGGAGGGAATTGTGCCCAATGGCAAAAGCCCTATGAGCAATTCTTATTGTCTACCGAAGCAAGTTATTATATTAAAGGAAGCATGAACTATTTTAGTTGGAAGCAGTTATATCCTTTGTAGGAAGCTATTTGTTTCATTCAAAACGGATACACGGTTCTTTTCTAAGAGAAATATATGCTCTTATGGAAGCAAATGTTGATAGAAACAATGTTTGTTACATTGGAAGCAAACACTATTTTATTTGTAAAAAAATATTCTCCGTTGGAATGTAACTGTTGTGAAGTGTATAAGTAGATTGCCTTTCCCTTTCCATCAGTTCGGACTTTTGGTTCAAGTGGCTAGTGCATGAAGCTTAACATGGTATCAGAGCCCAAGGCCTCGAGTTCAAATCATGGCTTTCACATGATTTTCGCAATTAAGTCTAAAAATTGCTGTTACCCCGGTTTTCGCAATTAAGCCTAAAAAATTGCTGTTGCCCCCCTCTTTAGCCACCGTTGTTTCGGTGTGCTCTTCTTCTTTCACGTGTTGACTTTCTCTTCTCCCGTCACACGCGAGTGGGGGTGTTGTGAAGTGTATAAAGTGGATTGCCTAGCCCTTTCCATCAGTTCGGACTTTTGGTTCAAGTGGCTAGTGCATGAAGCTTAACATGGTATCGTAGCCCCGGTCTCAAGTTCAAATCCTGGCTTTCACATGGTTTTCGCAATTAAGCCTAAAAATTGCTTGTTGCCCCCTCTTTAGCCACCGCTGTTTCGGTGTGCTCTTCTTCTTTCACGTGTTGACTTTCTCTTCTCCCGTCACACGCGAGTGGGGGTGTTGTGAAGTGTATATGTGGATTGCCTAGCCCTTTCCATCAGTTCGGACTTTTGGTTCAAGTGGCTAGTGCATGAAGCTTAACATGTTGTGAAGTGTATAAAGTAGATTGCCTAGCCCTTTCCATCAGTTCGGACTTTTGGTTCAAGTGGCTAGTGCATGAAGCTTAACATGGTATCAGAGCCCCAGGTCTCGAGTTCAAATCCTAGTTTTCACATGGTTTTCGCAATTAAGCCTAAAAATTGTTGTTGCCCCCCTCTTTAGCCACCGCTGATGCCCTGTTTCGGTGTGCTCTTCTTCTTTCACGTGTTGACTTTCTCTTCTCCCGTCACACGCGAGTGGGGGTGTTGTGAAATGTATATGTGGATTGCCTAGCCCTTTCCATCAGTTCGGACTTTTGGTTCAAGTGGCTAGTGCATGAAGCTTAACATGGTATCAGAGCCCCAGGTCTCAAGTTCAAATCCTGGCTTTCACATGGTTTTCGCAATTAAGCCTAAAAATTGATGTTGCCCCCCTCTTTAGCCACCACTGATGCCCTGTTTCGGTGTGCTCTTCTTCTTTCACGTGTTGACTTTCTCTTCTCTCGTCACACGCGAGTGGGGGTGTTGTGAAGTGTATAAGTAGATTGCCTTTCCCTTTCCATCAGTTCGGACTTTTGGTTCAAGTGGCTAGTGCATGAAGCTTAACAGTAACAACCCAGGTTTTAGGAACGCAAAAGGGTAGAAGTAGGATTTGTGCATTCATCTGAAAATGTGGGGGAAATATTTGTGAAATGGTACTTTCATTAGTGTTATATCAACGACTGGTCTGGTGGGCAGGGTCACCGCATGGAAGCAATGTTTATACAAGCAAATATTTGTTGCATCTTTTCTACTATGAAAATAATAAGGTAACGACCTCCAGTTGCCTTGGAAGCAATCTTGTTGGCCAACGGGAAGCAAAATTATCTTGGTAGGAAGCAAAATTAAGTTTCACTAGAAAGTATATTTTACAGAAGAAAACGATGCTCCGTCAATGAAAAATAATGCTTCTGGCAAAAAAAAAAGGTTGATGTGATTAGGCAAAAACACAATTAATTTGCTATCTTTATTAGTGGCAAACAACTCATTATTTCCCAAATATAGTTTCTAAAATTATGGGATTATTTTGGATAGATCGCGTGTATTATGGTAGCAGTTTAAATGGAAGCGTGCAATTAGCTGCTGGAATCACGGAAATAACTGTGCATGGCCTGGTTGATCATCCAGCGGCCACCCTGATTCTAATCCTACGGCCAACTACTAGTCCGATATGAAGCTGAAATCGGCTTCCGATTCCTAGCGCCCCCCCACTCAATCACAAACTAGCCATCAACTCATCTAGTCATTTACCGAAAACTAGGAAGGAGATAATTTGTCAGCATCCTCAAGCCTAAACAATTAACACTGAATACCGAAAACTAGAAAGGAGATAATTTGTCAGCATCCTCATTCCTATATCAAGTAGAGAGCTCCAAATGGTCAGGTAATAATATATTTCAATTTCTGGTTAAACAATGAGCTAGTAAAGAGACAGAGATCCCATGTGATAGCACATCAAGAAAAATGATCATACAATTTGTTAGCTTATTACAATAAATCAAATATCCGTGTGATCCAAAATAAGTGTCGGAGGCAGTACAACATAAACCAACATGTTTACGGATGGTGAGGGTTTTCTTGAGGAGAATGCAAGAACTGAAAGAGGTTTATCTCTGAGATCCATTCTTAGGTGCAGCACATCTTTTTTTTTAGGAACAGAACACATCGATTCCCTTAAATCAAAGACACAGCGATATTGCTGATCATCAGCACATTTATAGATTTCGGCCGGTCTTCTGGCCACTAGGGTGTGCAACCTTATTACAAGCACGAGGGCTGTAAGAAAAATAACTAAGCTAAAGCTGAGGGGAATTGTTGAACAAATGTCTCTGTAGAGGAGAATTCCCTCAGTGCGACATCATACTCATTTCCTTGGACCGCACTGATGAGGTTCTGTGAATCAGATTCCAAGTGAAACCATTCACCAAAGTTGCCGTGTATATTGTATTTGCACATGCTTCAGCCTCTGACCTATCCCGGTTCGTATCTAAGCCCTATTCATCTTTTAATTTAGATTGATTAAAAGCGCCATCCACATTGATTTTGATGTATACAAACCCTGAACAAGAACTGCATTTCTAGACTTGGAGAAAATATAACCTTTGGCATTTTTGCCTTGCAAGAACAAAGTTAACTTTTTCTCAAGTCTCATAGGTCCCTTTCCCATAACGAGATCAAAATCATTAGAAATATTATGTTTTCTGCAGAACCACCAAGTCTCATAGGTCCCTTTCTCATATGAAGTTTTACATTTTCCTTACTATTTTTTCAAATCTCAATATGTTCTCAAATCTCAATTTTTTTTCTTCTTCGATAATGATATTAAAATCACTAAAATTAATTCTCCTGCACTAATTCTTATATTCTGAATCGCATCAACAGTCAGGTATGTACTCTTCAGAACCTCATAAAGGAAAAACAATTATGCTGAACTGACAAGTAATTGTGTGTATGCCAATTGCAGAATCAAAAGGCATAAGCCATCAACCTTGCATAAAATAGATTGTGTGTAGTGTAGACTAGATATTATACAATGTATAAAGTGTTGCATAGGTCAAGGTCACTAGATATGTTAATTTATCTCTACAGCGATTCACTATGAACTTGTTAAAAATCTGAATTGCGTCAACAGTCAGTCAACTAATCAGAATCTTCCGACACATTATGAATTCATGATTCCCACAAAGGAAAAACGATTATGCAGAGCCACCAAGGGATTGTGAGTAGGAGTAGGCCAGTTACCATCCACCTCATAATAAGTGTTACACTCTTTTTAATATTTTCTCAAATCACTTTTTTTTCTTCTCTGATAATGACATTATAATCACTAGAAATTAGTTTCCTCTGCACGAAACATTCCAAACTTTAAAAATCTGAATTGCATCGACAGTCAAGTAAGCAGACTCTTCAGGACCCTTGACGCTTCACATAAAGAAAAAAAAGCAAGTATGCCAAGTGATTGTGTTTAGTCCAATTGCTGATTTAAAGGGCATAAGCAATCAAGCTTGCAAAATAAAAAAAGATATCATGCTGAACGGGCAAGGGATTGTGTATAGACTAGATATTATACAATGTATAAAGTGTTCCATTCTCTGTAAACAATAAATTATGCTCAACATGAATTAAGATTCTTATGGTACACTAATTTGAGGGATCCATACATTATTCAACCAACACAAAATAACCTCTTCTATTTCTGTGATCCTCTTGTACCTTGTAATTGTGTGATCCAGTAACCAACAAGAATAGAAACACTACTGATCATATCATGATACAAGCTGTTTGTCAAAAGCAATGCTGAACATGAATAGCAGCAGTGTTACTTGTTCTTGTCGGCGATGACATTCTCCACATACCACTTGTACGTCTCGACAAGCCCTTCCTTGAGGGGAACCTTGGGCATCCACCCCATCGCCTGTATCTTGGAGCTATCCATGAGCTTCCTTGGCGTGCCGTCGGGCTTGGTTGAATCCCAAATGAGCTTCCCCTGGAAGCCGACCACCTCCTTGACCAGCTCAGCAAGCTCCTTAATGGTGACCTCGCTTCCACTACCCACATTGACATGCTCCAGCCCAGAGTACTGATCCATCAGGAAGATGACGGCATCAGCGAGGTCATCGACGTGCAAGAACTCACGCAGAGGCGAGCCAGAGCCCCAGACGACGACCTCGGCGGCATTGGTGGCCTTGGCCTCGTGGAACCTGCGGATCAACGCCGGCAAGACGTGGGAGTTCTCCGGGTGGAAGTTGTCCTGCGGGCCGTAGAGGTTGGTGGGCATGGCGGAGACGGCGTCGAGGCCGTGCTGGATGCGGTAGGCCTGGCACATCTTGATGCCGGCGATCTTGGCGACGGCGTACCACTCGTTGGTGGGCTCGAGCGGGCCGGAGAGGAGGGAGTCCTCGGGGATGGGCTGCGGCGCGAACTTGGGGTAGATGCAGGAGGAGCCGAGGAAGAGCAGCTTGCGGACGGAGCCGCAGCGGAGCGCGGCGTCGACGACGTTGGTCTGGATCTGGAGGTTGGCGGCGATGAAGTCGGCGGGGAAGGTGGAGTTGGCGTGGATGCCGCCGACCTTGGCGGCGGCGAGCACCACGTAGCGGGGCAGCTCGGCGGCGAAGAAGGCCTCGACGGCCGCCTGGCGGGTGAGGTCGAGCTCGGCGTGGGTGCGGACGACCACGTCGGTGAAGCCCAGCGCGAGCAGGCGGCGGTGGATGGCCGAGCCCACCAGGCCCCGGTGGCCCGCGAGGAAGACCTTGCCGCCCTTGTCGGCGAGGAAGGCGGGGTGCGGATCTGCGGAGAGGAGGGTTAAACGGAGGGGGAGGGGGAGCTGCGGTGGGTCCGAGGAATTCGGTGCTTACCGGCGGGAGTGACGGTGCCCATGTCGCCGGAGTTGGGAGGTGCGGCCGCCGGAGGTAGGGGATGGGGTTTGAGGAGGAGGATTTGGGGGCGTTTATTAGGGAGAAGACGAGGTAGAGAGTGGGTTTGCTTAAACTTGGTTTCTCCTCGTGAAACTTTACTGAAAGTACACGTGAGGCATCGCGCGCGAGATCCAAAGAGTGGGCGTCCACGACGGAGGCGTTGACATTTTAGTTCTTCGATGCAATGCCACAATGGCTCACCAAAAGTAATTTGAAGATGTAAAGAAAATGTTATCTGAAGATGTTCGATCGGTTCGACAAAATTTCAACGAAATTGTCAAGTTCTCGATAGATTCTCTCAAATCTCTTCTCGAAAATATAACTCGAATTTAGTGAAAGTAGAACTGAGTTTAATGGTACAAGTGACACTTCCCATTGAATTCAGGTTCGGAAAATCCAAATGGAGGCCGGGTTCTTGGCTGCCCTTTGTTTTCAAAAGTTAAAAAAGAAATTAAAAGATTTTAAGAAGATCTGAAAATAATCCTAGACCTAGTCTCTAATGTTCGCTACAAGCATACAGAATCTTAATATGGAATGTTTTGTATTCTACACCATAGTAATAATGACAAAAGTGCGGATATAAGTACAGTGAAGAGGGAGCATTATCAAAACTCTAAAATTTGTTATGGTTTATCATTTTTATGTAATACTAGCATACAATATATAAAATAATCGCATACATCATTGACTACATCTAGACTTTTTTTCGCGGATGCATTTGAAACTTGCAAATATTTGTGTTTCTAAAAAGCGGTGATATATGAATGTGTGCAATCGGTTTGACAAAAAATCAACAAAATTGTCAAGTCATGATAGATTCCCTCAAGTCTCATCTCGGAAATGTAACTAGAATTTAGTGAAGTTAACTAACTGAAAGTGTACAAGTGTGACACTTCCTATTGAACTAAACTTCGGAAAGTCCAAATGGATGCCGAGTTCTAGGTTACCCTTTATTTTCAAAAGTTGAAAAGATTTTAGGCTCTCAAATTCATTCTCATGACTTCCTTCTTACTTTCTATATAGCCCCTAAAGTCACCGAAACACGATTGAATTATGATTGTTTGAGAGATTCTTATCATACACAAGGAATAGCCACTGTCGAAGATCTTGGATTCTGATTCATGGAGAATTGGAGATGTGTTCAACATTTCTCATCCTTAAGTTGTAGTGTGTGTGTTGTTTTTCGCCGGTTTTCCTTAATTAACAGTGCCTTATACTGTTTTTGGGTCTAATTTTCCATATTAATTGAACCATTTTTTCTCTTCCCATAATGCAATGCAGGAGCTCCCTACCCATCAACTACTTTTGTGCAGTTGCGGATCATTGGCCAGATTGAAGACCGGGCCTATTAAATTATTGGGGAGCAAACTATCGATCCTGGGCCAGTCAATGGTCTAAAATGAAACTTCATAGATCAACTAAAAGCCCACTCCATGGTGACCCTCTGCTTATGATAAAAAAAAACTTAGACGCTCTGCCCTATGACTGTGTATTTGCTCATATGCACGGTCTGGAGATATGCAATTTGTTCTGAAATCTTGTATGTGACCCCTCAATTATATATTTTGTCATATTCATATGGACAACGCACAACATACTTACGTTTCTTTTTATCACCGAGAAAATACAGACAATGGACGTTACCAATCACATGTTTAATTTGACGCAGTTGGAGGTATCTCGCTAAGTTATCTTGTCTGGTTGAGTTATATCCCACAATTTCATCACCGCACAAAACGTTGTGTTTTCTCTATTGATGTTTTGATAGTCTTATATTGCGTAATAGTAATCTTTAACATCCATAGTTTTTCCATAATTTATCTCGGCCATTACCTTGGGAAGTTTTTAACTCAAACCAAACAAATTAAACTAACACTGAAGTACATTTATAAATTATTTTAACAAAAGGAAATGCTCAATTGTCTAAGAAATAGAAAAACCGACAAAATAATGCGCCCCTCCATATCCTTTTTTATTTTATTTTAGATCACATATCCTTCTTTCTGGAAAAGAAAAATGACTGTCGATCTTAGGCACTTCATCTGGAATATATAAAATCGATCGAATGCTTATTCATGACCTCAGACAAGAGGATCAAACGAAAATAACATGCATGCACCACATCTTATATTTATTCAGAGTTTACAAAGTTTTACTTTGACCAAACAGTCTCAGGGTTTAATGTGGACCAGGATTCATATGGATTGTTTCTTTTTCCGGTGCACTAAACAGTCTTAAGGTTTAATTTAGACCGGGATTCAATAGTTCGAAAGGGATTTGGAGTTTAGGGTTCATTCCGCCGAACCTCTACGAGTTCAAGGTTTAGAATATACTTTTTCCTTTCTTTTATCACAGAGAAAATACAGACAATGGATGTTACCAATCACATGTTTAATTTGACGCAGTTGTTGGGGGCTAATTCATTGATCTCGCTAAGTTATCTTGTCGGGTTGAGTTATATCCCACAATTCCATCACCCCACAAAACGTTGTGTTTTCTCTATTGATGTTTTGATTGTCTTATATTGCATAATACTCCCATGATTTATCTCGGTCATTACTTGGGAAGTTTTTAACTCAAGCCAAACAAATTAAACTAACACTAAGTATATTTGAAATTATTTTAACAAAAGGAAATGCTCAATTGTCTAAGAAATAGAAAAAAAAGATGAAATAATGCGCTCCTCCATGTCTTTTTTTTTTCATTTTAGATCACATATCCTTCTTTCTGGAAAAGAAAATGACTGGGCACTTCATCTCTAATGTACAAGAAGCCACGCACGCGCATACTCCCTCCGTTCTGAAATAGTCTACATTCTAGCCCCAAAATTTGTTCTGAAATACTCTACATTATAGCTTTTAGTCAACAACAACACTGAAAACGAGGTGGTTTCACTCTTTATATTGGATGTTGTTATTTTCAATGTAGCTTGGATTGGTTGTTCAAATATCTAAGTAGTACTAATAAATGCACTACTAATTTGCCTCATTTTTTCTAGAATGTAGACTAAATCAGAACGGAGGGAGTACATATATAAACTGGATCGAACGCTTATTCATGACCTCAGACAAGAGGATCAAACGAAATAACATGCATGCACCGCATCTTACATTTACTGATCCCCTTCTCAACGGGTGAATGGATACCACTGATTTTTGGAGCCAGGAGCGGGGCGGTAGTAGGGCTCGTCGAACCACCAGATCTTCCTCCACAGGATCCCCACCACCGACGACGCCGCCGATCCAGCAGGAGCCTGTGCCGAACTCGACGACGCAGCAGGCGCCGGCGCCTCCTCCCCCACGAAACCCAGCTCCCATTCCATCAGTAGCTCCGACAATGGTGTCTCAGCCTCAGCCGGAGCGGCCCCCGGGGTTCCATCTTGAAAACCAGGAACGCCTGGTGCTGGCGCTTCTGCGTCGTGAAGGACGACACGAGCTGCGTGCGCGGTTTGCCGGGACGACGAGGTCGTGGTGGCGATGAGGAAGGAGAGCAGGAGGAGCAGCGTGGCGGTGCTAGTGGACGGCGCCATTGGATCGGTTGATGCTTGGGAGTCGATCGGGGGCAGTTTGATGGAAGTTTGATCGATGAGAACGATCGAGCTGCAGCGCACTGTGAATCACGCGGTGAAGGTTGTTGCTTTATAGTCCGAGTTTTATGGAGATGCAATTGTTAAGTAGCGTACGTGTTGCCGAGTTAAATTCGTAGTGGAACGGTTTAATCAAGAAAATGTTTACTGTGTCACCCGTTGATGGTAACCCCAGATTTAGTCAAGAGTACTCCACATAGTGGTGAAACGTACAGAGCCACCAATTCATGTGGTGGGGCTTTAATTTGGCAGCCACTAGCTAGTTCATGGTGCTATGGTGGGGCTTTAATTTGGGCACGATGCAATCGTACGTTTCAACTTTCAGCGGGCGCGTTTGGTTACCTCGATCGGATTTCTGCACCACTGGCAATGAGACGGGAGCCCCATCTCATTTCGGGTGGGTCACACTGCAGGTTTGGGCTGTTGTTTGGCAGCCTGGGCTGAAGCTTTTGGTCCAGCAGAAACGTGAGGCTCAATTTGTTAGTGTCATACGAGCCCAGTTTTAGCCTCATCGCTTATCTACATGGTAACCTTACCTCTCACCTCCTCACCTATCACAAAGCTTCACGTCGCCGTTCACAAGCTTCGGCACATCGGCGATCACGAAGGCAGACACCACCATGGCACCGTCGGGTCACGCCGGTCAAAACCATCACCACGTCACCTACCACTAAGACGAAGAGCACCATGACACCGTCGGTCACGCCACTCGCAAGCATGGACATGTTGCCGACCACGCAGATGAAGACCACCATGGCACCGTCGTTCACGCCGGTCACAAGCATCGCTGATATGTTGCACACATATCTATAATTTTTGATGCTCCATGCTTGTTTTACACCAATTTCTATATGTTTTGTTTACCACTTCGTGATACTTTTATGCATTTTCTGAAACTAACCTATTGACAAGATGCCAGAGTGTCAGTTCCTGTTTTCTGCTGTTTTTGTATTTCAGAAAAGTTGTACAGGAAATATTCTCGAAATTGGACGAAACAAAAGCCAAACCTCATTTTTTTTCCTACACGAAGATGGAGTCTAGAGCAGATACGGCGGAGGGCACCGAGGTGGCCACACCATGCCTAGGCGTGGGCCCACCTCTGGCCGCGCCTAGAGGTGGTGTGGGCCCCTCGGGCGCCCACCGACCTCGCGCTTCCGCCTATATATTGCCTTCGACACGAAAACCTTAAATACTAGAGTTATATTCCCCGAAAAGTTCCGCAGCTCCGCCGCCATCGAAGACAAGTTTCGGGGGTCAGAAGTTCCTGTTTCGGCACCCTGCCGGGACGGGAATTGACCCCCGGAGCCATCTCCATCGACTCCATCGCCTCCACTTCGACTCCATCATGTTTTGTGAGTAGTTCCCCCGTGGACTATGGGTTCTTGGCTATCACATAGTTCCTTGTATTGCTTAGCATAAGTTGTTGGCGCACATAGGTGAACCTAGTTCATATAGGTTTTGGACGTCCCAGATTAAACACTATTTTTATTCCGCATATGTGAAGCTCATCTCGTAAAAGTTTTAAATTGACTATTCACCCCCTCTAGGTGACATATGTGTCCTTTCAGTACTTTTTTGTATGGATGATTAAAATTATACTCATTACTACTTGAAAAGGACATAGGATGTCAAGGACTTATCTAACTTTGAATATATCTATATACTCTGGACAGAGTACAAGTTTTTAAGTGTTCAACACACATTGAAAAGTAAATCTCAACATCACGATAAGAGTAAACGGGAAATCCCCCGTGGCCTAAGGCGTGCAAAAGGGAAAACATCATGGCTTAGGACATGCAAAGGTAAAAGAAAACTAAGTTGGATCGATGTTGTAAACTATTCGAGGGTGGAACACATGGGGGGAGCCATTAGTTTGCTCAAAGACCACCTTCCCAGCAGTGGCAGGTTGCATCCCGTCAACCACATTAACCAGCTCAACAAGGTCTCACTTGTACTCCCTCCGCCCCAAATAAGGTGTCTTAGTCAAATCTAAGACACCCTATTTGGGATGGACGGAGTACCTTTTATGGGTATTTGTATGATGCAGACAAATACACACTAGTGGTTCAAAGCATTGCAACAGGATGAGGAAATTGCAGCTTTCACCATGTCCCACTTCATGTGTTGCACAAAGAACCACCTCGTACGGACCTTACATTTTAATGCTTCAAATCATGAAAGTTTATAACCTTTGAGAAATATTTAAAATGGTTTTCATCCAAATATGTTTTTTTTCTGATGTGCACTACGATATATTAGAACAATTTTATATGAAGAATCAATGGTTACTCACAAAATTAAACTATGCAATTTTGCAAATCAAATACTAGTGAAAAACTAAACAAATCATTGAAAACTAATTGTTCCTCCAAAGTTTATGATTCTTTATCGATTCCTTATTGTATATAACATAGGTATGAACAATTTATGAATTAGTAAATCACACCCTATAAAGCATCTATGATTTTTTTATTTTTGTAAGTATGATTATTTTCCTATAATCTATTTAGCGGGTTACGAGTATTTTCTAATATGATTTTGTACACACACGCATGGGCGTGGGTGTGTTCTGGACCGTCGATTTATTCCTCTAAATTCCCGCTCGTCTTGGTAGATGAAAAGATTCTTTTCTCTCTCCTCCTTTTATCCGAATCCCAAAGTAAAATAAACGGTTACAAAAACACCCACACCCATATGTGTAAGTACAAAAATATTTCCCAGCAAAGAACATTTTAAAGTGAAAAGTTGATGATACATATATAATTGAGTCTATTACATTAATTTCATAATTTTTGGAGAACAATATTTTTATGAGATTTTAAGTTTTTACTATAATTTTGAAAATGAACACTCAATACTAATCAAATGTAAGTAAATATATCTGAAACATATAAAACTTAAAAGTTTTGTACATCAATTGAAGCAATGCGAGGCAAATGTGTTGTACTACAATCAATTGAGCGAGTTGGTTGGTTAGATAACCAAGCGGCGAAAATCACAATATATTAGACAATTATTACCAGACAGAAACCGCAAAACAAAACTGTTCAGGTGATGTTTTGTGCAACACATGGGGGAAGTTACAAGTTCCTCCACTAGGACTGTCTATATATTGCCTTGCTTTCCAGGTAAATATTGACATCTTAGGCTAGTCACAAGCAGTTACGGAGCGACCAAGTCGTTGGTATTTGTAAAATTTATTGTGTCTTTTATATGTAGATAACCGATAATGCACTCTCTCTATCCTAGTGAACATGGCACAATATTTTATTACTCTGTCTAAATACATCTAAATTTAGATAAATTTAAAATATCCTTTATTGGACAAAGTGAGTACGATTTTCCACAAATTAAAGCGCAGGGGTGTAGTTTACCCTATTTGTTCCAAGACTACACCTCTCACCCATTTATTTGGAGATAAAATATCGAGAGAGAGAAAAAGAGAGATGTTAATTGGGACATTGGGCATTGGCCGTGCATGTACAATTGCACATGTGGGCCGAGGAGAAATTATTGCAACGTTGGGAGCGAGAGGGTAGATCTGCACGTCATGTGGGAGAGAAACAAGGAGGCAACTCGATGTGGGAGATAAAATCCAGGAACATATCACACGATTTAGGGTTATGTTTGCAGAAATTTTCTCACGGGAGTCCCCTTTATACAAGAGGCAAAACTTTCACCCCTAGATCAAGGGAATGTAGGGAGCAACACATAAAGAGAACACTACAATAGTGTACTGGGCTAAATAAAACATGCATGTTTCAATTCTGAGACCACGAAACACATATGGGAACCTTTAGTAACTTCAAAAGTAAATTATATCATGATAGAATATACAAATGAAGATACCAACATGCAAGGTAAGGGGTGGGGGAGTATAATCGAAATAAACTCGTTGTAAATATCTTAGACACATGATAAATCTATAGATATCTACAACCAAGCTAGGAAATCATACCCTGGAAACCTATTTTAAGATGTTAGATTCTTACCCTTAAGGATCCTTGAAAAGATATATGAATATACTAAAGCAAGCGTTAGTGCAGAACAAACATTGCAACACAAGTGAAAATAATATAAACTAAGAAATTTCATTTTGGAAAACCACTATACCTTGCAAGAAATTGTGTTTA
Source organism: Lolium rigidum (assembly GCF_022539505.1). Classification (NCBI taxonomy): domain Eukaryota; kingdom Viridiplantae; phylum Streptophyta; class Magnoliopsida; order Poales; family Poaceae; genus Lolium; species Lolium rigidum. The sequence continues at coordinate 347,280,602 of NC_061508.1, forward strand.
GGGAAAAAAGATTATAAACACGAAAATTAGATTTTGAAAGACCAACAAACTTCTACAACAAAACATGATTTATGAATTTGCATTTTGCACAGATGTGTTTGTGGATCTTTGATTTCATAACAGATAGTGTTATCTTGATATTTAGCAACATTCTTGCTTGAGTAATTTTGATACACTGATTCGTAAACAAGTAAAAATGTTCAATATAATTAAGTGATTATTGTGGATGTCAAGTATCGACAATATCATCAAATTTTCCTTAAAACACAGGTGGGCCTCAAGTTTCCACATAATTCTCCTTGTTGTATTTTAACCTTTCTATCGTTACCATGTACTAGTTAGTTAACAGTGAACATTGTGAACCAGCGATTCATACACTAAGCATGTTGTACAGATTTCAGTCCGATGATCCTGGCAAGCACAGAATCAAACGCCCATGAATGACAAGAAAACACATTCTTCATCGGTCTTCATTTTAGTAGCATGTGTGCTCATCAATAACATCACATTCTTGTTGTAGTGCATAATAACGATACTGCCAAAATGGCTTTTTGCAGTGAAAATAGCAGACCCAATAGTTGCAAGAAAAACACGTCAGAGTAATACATATTCTTTATTAGAAATGCATCTGTTCAATTTTTTCATTACATCGCAACAATACAAGATATTTCTCAAAGCTTTGGATGCATCACGTGGATATTATCGAAATAGGCTTTCGCCCCGCTATATTAATATAGCAACACCGATACAAGATAGAGACCACCGCTGGGGCAAACAGCACATCAAAGCCCAGAAGAAAACATAAGAAGAAGAAAAGAGGAAAACAACGTCGACTAAGCCGGATCGACGAAAACAAAGATGATCCGCAACCGCTGCACCCTCCGGAGAATTCCCACCACGATCTTGGCCCTCCGAAGCGCCGCTTACCAAAGCAGTACCTTCAAGAAGGGATGCGACGATGACGACGCTGCTGCCTGGACAAATCCTAGGGTTTTCCCCGATATGCGGGAGGGTTGTGGGTAGGGGGAACCCCGACGCCCCTCAAGAAGGAAGGCGGCGCAGCCGCCAGCGTCACCGCGTCGGTGTCGACCATCCGACAGGGATTTCTCCCGTCCCCCAAAGAACCACAACCCGGACACTCCATCGCGCTCCGCCAATCTTGCCGTCCACCAACGCGCGCCACCACGATCTTGCAATCACCATTGCCGTCTCACCGTGGCCCAAAGACGACGGCCGACGAAACCGGGAGGAGACATCCCGAGCCTAGGAGGGTCTGGACAGCAGCCACGCGGGAGGGCACAACCTCCACCGCCAACCTGCGGCGACAGACCGGACGCAGCCTACGGGAGCATACCAGGCCCCTTCGGCCCGGCCGAGCCCGACGGGCTCGTGAAGCTCTCGTGGCCGCGCTGCAGTCCGCGCGCCGCCGTCCTAACCGTCCTCAGCCGGAGCAGCTTCATCGGCCGCCGTGAGCAGACACACCAGACCTGGCCCGTCCAAGCCCAGATGGGGCCCGAGGGGCCCAGATCCGGGCCAGGAGGCGCCGCCGTTGGCCGTCCCGCTGCCAAGTGGCCGCGCCGCCGCCGTCGAACCACCCGGAGCCGAGCCACCTGAGGAGCGCCGCCGCCGGAACCTTGACCACCAAAGCGCACCGCCGCCGGACGAGGGAGCCCCCGCGCCTCCCCACCACGCGCGCGGGTAAGGGCAAGGCCGCCGCCGCCGGCACCGCGCGGGCTTTGCCCGGTGGCCTGCGCCGGCGGCGGCGGTGGGGGAGGAGGAGGAGATGCGGCCTAGACGCTAGGGTTGCTGAGGTCGCCCCGAGTCCGCCCGCGGGGACGGACGGGGGACGAAGCGTTTCCCCGATTTCTGTTTCGCCTCCTTGATCGCATCACGTGGATATGGGGAAGTCTCTCATTGGGAGGTGTCGTCTCTTGTGCAACCTTGCACGTAGATCGTTTTTATTTTCTAGTAGCCTCATAATGCCGCTTGCCTAACATTTCATCAGTGAAGGATTGAAATTGTGTAAAACACAATCCTCCTGAGTATTTTGGAGCAGAGATATCCTTGGAAGATTTCCAGTGCATACTATCCTATCTATAGAGTGAACTGATCAATTTAGCTAAACTTGGAGCATACTGTAAACATTATGTGAGTTTAATACTTCACCCATCCATAAAAGAATGTCTTGACTTTTTTTAGAACTAAGATACGTATACATATGCATGCATATTTCGATAAAATTGAGACGTCCTTTTTTAGGCGGTGGAAGGAGTAGAAATTGTTGATTATGCGGGTAGAGCTTGAATTTCCGCATCGAGATTTATTACTAACTTAGTTTGGATCATTGCATTTTGATGAATCCGAAGCAGGTCATAGAGCTACCGTATTGTGGAAAGGACGGCATTATAGTCGTCAGTTGTTAAACATGTACCATCACAACACACGTAAGCACGCAGACGAGCTATAGCCACCCCGTTGACGCAGCGTGCCGCTTCGCACCACCGGTCCGCAGACCGCAAACCGAGTGTCACCCCGCGTGGTGCGGAGCATGGAGACGCGTCCTCGCGCTTTCCTCTTCTTCCTCCCTGGACCCATGGTGCCGTCAATGTCTCATACCCAAATTGAAATCCAAATCGAAATCTAGCAATTCCTACCTCGATAATGTTGAACAAATTCTAGTCCTATGATTTTGGCAAGCAAGGAATTAAATGCACTTGATGATGAAAAAACACTTTCTTTATCGGTCTTCATTTTAGTAGCACTTGTTATATGTTGATGACCAATAAAGTGCACTCTCTCAATCCTAGTGAACATGGCATAATATTTTATTACGATGTCTAAATACATCTCAATTTGGATAAATTAAAACATCCTTTATAGGACGGAGTTAGAACAATTTTTCCCAAATTAAAATGTGTGGGGTGTGGTTTACCCTATTTGTTCCAAGACTACACCTCTCCCCTGTATATTTGGAGCTAAAATATATATAGAGAGTTGTTAATTGTGATGTCAGGCCGAGGATAAATTATTGCGACGTTGGGAGAGAGAGGGCAGACATGTGCGTCATGTGGGACAGAAACAAGGAGACAGTTCGCTGTGTGAGAGAAAATCTAGGAACATATCACAACAAGGAAGAAAGTGTAGAGTCTTATAATGCTTGCAATATGTTCTTATGTAAGTTTTGCTGTACCGGTTCATACTTGTGTTTGCTTCAAACAACCTTGCTAGCCAAAGCCTTGTACTGAGAGGGAATGCTTCTCGTGCATCAAAAACCTTGAGCCAAAACTTATGCCATTTGTGTCCACCATATCTACCTACTATGTGGTATTTTTCTGCCATTCCAAAGTAAATTGCTTGCATGCTACCTTTAAAATTTCATTCCTTGTCTTTGCAATACATAGCTCATGGGAAAGTAGCCTAAAAAACTATTGTGGTGATGAATATGTCGCTTATGTATCTTATTTCTTATAAGTTTCTTGTTGAGCGGTAACCATGTTTCTGGGGACGCCATCAACTATTACACTTTTGTTGAATATCATGTGAGTTGCTATGCATGTTCGTCTTGTCTGAAGTAAGGGTGATTTATCATGATCAAATGGTTTGAGTATGCATATTGTTAGAGAAGAACATTGGGCCGCCAACCAAAGCCATGTATCATGGTGGAAGTTTCAGTTTGGACACTAATCCTCAATCTCTTATGAGAATATTATCTGTTGTTGAATGCTTAAGCATTAAAGAGAAGTCCACTATCTGTTTTCTATGTTGTCCCGGTAGGATGTCCTCAAGTTGAGATTTATCAAAAACGAGAAATCAAATGCGATCTATCTCCTTGGACCTTTGTACAGGTGACATAGAGGTACCCCTTTGTGACACTTGGTTCAAACATATGTAATGCAATGATAATCCATGGAATCCAAGCTAACTAGGACAAGGTGCGGGCACTATTGGTATTCGATGCATGAGGCTTGCAACTTATAGGAGGTTTTATGCATAACACATATGAATTATTACTACCGTTGACAAAATTGTTTCCATGTTTTCAAAATAAAAAGCTCTAGCACATGAGTAATCCTTGCTTCCCTCCGCGAAGGGCCTTTCTTTTACTTTATGTTGAGCCAGTTTACCTACTTCCTTCTATCTTAGAAGCAAACACTTGTGTCAACTGTGTGCATTGATTCTTACATACTTGCTTATTTGCATTCATCATATTACTTTATATTGACAATTATCCATGAGATATACATGTTGAAAGTTGAAAGCAACTACTGAAACTTAAATCTTCCTTTGTGTTGCTTCAAAACCTTCTATTAAGAATCTATTGCTTTATGAGTTAACTCTTATGCAAGACTTATTGATGCTTGTCTTGAAAGTACTATTCATGAAAAGTCTTTGCTATATGATTCAGTTGTTTAGTCATTATCTTTACCATTGCTTTGAATCACTTCATTCATTTCATATGATTTACAATAGTATTGATCAAGATCATGTTGGTAGCATGTCACTTAAGAAATTATTCTTTTTATCGTTTACCTACTCGAGGGCGAGTAGGAACTAAGCTTGGGGATACTTGATACGTCTCCAACGTATCTATAATTTCTTATGTTCCATGCTAGTTTTATGACAATACCTACATGTTTTATTCATACTTTATATCGTTTTGATGCATTTTCCAGTACTAACCTATTAACAAGATGCCGAAGCGCCAGTTCTCGTTTTCGCTGTTTTTGGTTTCAGAAATCCTACACAGGAAATATTCTCGGAATTGGACGAAACAAAAGCCAAACCTTCTATTTTACCGAGACGGACCCAGAGAGCCAGAGAAGTGCCGGAGGGGGGCCAAGGGGGCCCCACACCATACCTGGGTGCGGGCCACCCCTTGGCCACGCCGCCAGGTGGGGACCCCACCTCGGGACTTCACCGACATCGCCCCTTCGCCTATATATGCTCCCAAATGTGAAAACCCTAAATAACCCAGTCATATTCCACGAAGAGTTCCGTAGCCGCCTGATGGCGTGTAAGACACACGTCCGTCGGGAACCCCAAGAGGAAGGTGTGATGCGCACAGCAGCAAGGTTTTCCTCAGTAAGAAACCAAGGTTATCGAACCAGTAGGAGTCAAGGAACACGTGAAGGTTGTTGGTGGCGGAGTGTAGTGCGGCGCAACACCAGGGATTCCGGCGCCAACGTGGAACCCGCAAAACACAATCAAAGTACTTTGCCCCAACGTAACAGTGAGGTTGTCAATCTCACCGGCTTGCTGTAAACAAAGGATTAAATGTATAGTGTGGAAGATGATGTTTGTTTGCGAAGAACAGTAAAGAACAAGAATTTGCAGTAGATTATATTTCAGATGTAAAGAATGAACCGGGGTCCACAGTTCACTAGTGGTGTCTCTCCGATAAGATAAATAGCATGTTGGGTGAACAAATTACAGTTGAGAAATTGACAAATAAAGAAGGCATAACAATGCACATACATATATCACGATGAGTACTATGAGATTTAATCAGGGCACTACGACAAAGTACATAGACCGCTATCCAGACATGCATCTATGCCTAAAAAGTCCACCTTCGAGGTTATCATCCGAACCCCTTCCAGTATTAAGTTGCAAACAACATACAATTGCATTAAGTATGGTGCGTAATGTAATCAACACAAATATCCTTGGACAAAGCATTGATGTTTTATCCCTAGTGGCAACAACACATCCACAACCTTAGGGGTTGCTGTCACTCCCCCAGATTCAATGGAGACATGAACCCACTATCGAGCATAAATACCCCCTCTTGGAGTCACAAGTATCAACTTGGCCGGAGCCTCTACTAGCAACGGAGAGCATGCAAGAACATAAACAACACATATATGATAGATTGATAATCAACTTGACATAGTATTCCATATTCATCGGATCCCAACAAACACAACATGTAGCATTACAAATAGATGATCTTGATCATGATAGGCAGCTCACAAGATCTAACATGATAGCACAATGAGGAGAAGACAACCATCTAGCTACTGCTATGAACCCATAGTCCAGGGGTGAACTACTCACACATCAATCCGGAGGCGATCATGGTGATGAAGAGTCCTCCGGGAGATGATTCCCCTCTCCGGAAGGGTGCCGGAGGCGATCTTCTGAATCCCCCGAGATGGGATTGGCGGCGGCGGCGTCTCTGGAAGGTTTTCTGTATCGTGGCTCTCGGTACTGGGGTTTTCACGACGAAGGCTATAAGTAGGCGGAAGGGCAGAGTCGGAGGGCTGGCGAGGGGCCCACACCATAGGGCGACGCGGGCCCCTCCCTGGCCGCGCCAGCCTATGGTCTGGCCACCTCGTGGCCCCACTTCGTATCCCGTTCGGTCTTCTGGAAGCTTCGTGGAAAAATAAGACCTTGGGCGTTGATTTCGTCCAATTTCGAGAATATTTCCTTTGTAGGATTTCTGAAACCAAAAACAGCATAAAACAGCAACTGGCTCTTCGGCATCTCGTCAATAGGTTAGTGCCGGAAAATGCATAATAATGACATAAAGTGTGTATAAAACATGTGAGTATCATCAATAAAGTAGCATGGAACATAAGAAATTATAGATACGTTTGGGACATATCACCGCCGCCATCGCGAAGACAAGTTTTGGGGGACAGAAGTCTCTGTTCCGGCACGCCGCCGGGACGGGGAATTGCCCCCGGAGTCATCTCCATCGACACCACCGCCATCTTCATCGCTGTTGCTGTCTCCCATGATGAGGAGGGAGTAGTTCTCCCCCGAGGCTAAGGGCTCTACCGGTAGCTATGTGGTTCATCTCTCTATCCCATGATGTGATCTTTATGTGATCATGAGCTTTCTATCACTATTAATCTATGTGCTACTCTAGTGATGTTATTAAAGTAGTCTATTCCTCCTCCATGATGGTAAAGGTGACAGTGTGTGCTTCATGTAGTACTTGACGTAGGTTATGATTCTAATCTCTTGTAGATTATGAAGTTAACTATTACTATGATAGTATTGATGCGATCTATTCCCCCTTTCATAGATATTGGTGACAGTGTGTATGCTATGTTAGTACTCGGTCTAAATTGCAACGGTCTATTATGCACTCTAGAGGTTACTTTAATATGAACTCCGGACGTTGTGGAGCTTGTTTACTCCCGCTTGAGGTGTGCTTTTATAGCCCTACACAATGAATGGTGTTTGTTATCCAACAAGAGAGTGTTTGAAAGTAGCACAAGTGAAGAGAAGTTATTTATTTATGTGATCATTGTTGAGAGTGTCCACTAGTGAAAGTATGATCCCTAGGCCTTGTTTCAAAATATCGAATCACCGTTTATTTACTGTTCTACTGCATGTTTACTTGCTGCCATATTTATTTCAGATTGTTATTACCACACATATTCATCCATATCACTTGCATTTTACTATCTCTTCGCCGATCTAGTGCACCTATACATCTGATAAGTGTATTAGGTGTATTGGGGACACAAGAGACTTCTTGTATCTTAATTGCAGGGTTGCTCGAGAGGGATATCTTTGGCCTCTACCTCACTGAGTTCGATAAACCTTGGGTGATTCACTTAAGGGAAACTTGCTGTTGTTCTACAAACCTCTGCTTTTGGAGGCCCAACACTATCTACAGGAACATAAGCGTGCGTAGACATCACGGGCTGTTGACGAGAATCCGGATGTAGAACAGGAAAAATAAGGCGATCAAAAGCTGAGACTCGTTGTTGGGCTTGGGCTGGTTCCAAACGCTGAAACAATGAGGTCCGCATATCAGAATTTTGAAAGGTTGTCTCCGTGCCAGAACCCGTAACTATCGGATTGACTGTCGACGTAACTCGCTGAGAATGAGGGCAGCAGGAGGGACAATCTCGGTAGTCGGTACAATTTGGATAAAATTGCTCAGCTGATTCCTCCCCATAGAAAGTCTTTGCCACAGTTTCCGCCGAGGTCTTACTAGCAATGAGCAAGTGTAATTTTTGGATCTTCTGAGAACTCAATGAATCCAGGAAAGAGTCTACATGTGAGCCATCATCACCAAAACGAAAAGCCTGGAGGATTTGCTCAAGTCCATGACCAACAGAGATAGCAGATTCTAGGAACCCAGTCTCCTTAGCAGAGAGACTATGAAGAAAAGCTACTCGTAAAGCCGTAAAGGAGGCATAGGAACTTTCCGTGGCGAAGTCCGATGACCAAGCGAAATCTGATTGGCACCAGTGAGAGGCTGTCGAATAGCCATTGATAGTTTTTTTTTTTTTTGAGAACACAGTACAACGCAGACGCTCACAAACACGCACGTACAAACACACCCCTATGAACGCACGCACGCACACCCTACCCCTATGAGCATCTCCGAGGGACTGAGCCGGCATATCTTGAGGTTGACGAAGTCACCACTGGCGCCTCGCTGTTGACGGGCACGCCACCTACCACTGAAAGCATAGCGCCGGTTAATCCTGGAATAAATCCAGGTAAATGCAACACCCATGCCGAATCTAGGATTTGAACCTGGGTGGGCTGGTTCCACCACAAGGGACCTAACCACCAGAGCCAAGCTCTGTTTGCGAATAGCCATTGATAGTTGTTCTATAATATTGGTCAAAAAAATTTAAAAAGTTATACATCTTTTGGGGAACGAACGTAGTAGCGAGGTGTAGCAATCAGCAGCAAAACTTGTATGAAACCACATCGGAGAGCAAAAACTAGTTCAATGTTCTTCAATAATCATCGATGCAGATTATTCAACAGTTCTAGATGTAGTTTTTTTTACGTCGACTGTTGACTCTTGCAAGATTTTTCCAAGTCCACTACGCCTTATCGTTTTACTCGGGGCGGTATCGACCGTCCATCGACCATCATCATGTCTGCATGGAAATTTGACGAGACGAGCGCGTGACGGAGAAGAAGGACGGACACACCGTAGAAGAAAGCGAATCGTCAGAACGCAAGGAGCAGAAGTTCTCGCGCCAAAAAAAGGGGAAGCTCAGAAAGAAACAGAACTGAAGGCATCCAAGATAAATTCTGAAAGTGTCTTATTATTGGGTACGCAACGACTTGTGTAGCGGTCGTTCAACAAGGACGTGTTGACGGCGAGCGACAGGCATGCTGAGTGGTGGCCGGCGACCGACGGCAACAACATCATTGACCTCAACGGGCCTGGTCCTACTCCAGCACTGGCACCTGAAGTGAAGAAGGAGGACTCTTCCAAGGACTTTGAGTTTGACTCGGATGACGACGATGGTGATGGCTACGACAGCGCCCTCGACTTCAGCGCCTTCGGCCGCTAGTTTTAGTTTTTTCGTCTTTCAGTTGTTATTTTAGTTTTTTCGTCTTTCAGTTGTTATTTTGCAAACTTTGTATGAATTCGAATGAAATCCGACCGTTTCGCGCAAATTCAAACCCTATAAACTATTGGAGCCTACGTTTTGGAGTCGCCCGTGTATGCACCAACCCTCTTTCCAAATTAAGGAGCAGGTGCTAGCGGCTCCAGTAAAACGCTGCCGGCGAACCAGCCGTATTTAAGACGGGCGGGTAAAAGATGCTCTTACTATAGTTTATTCATAAGAGCCTTAGATAATTCATGCACAGAGTTAGCTACTAGGCAAGTGGCCGGCTGCTTCATGTGCATGAGCGGGTGGCGCGGTGGCCTGCTGCTCGGGCTGGCAGGTGGTGGTAGGTGGAGTCATGCGGTGAGATATACAACAGCGAACGGGTGAACAGAGACAAGAACCGGATGTAGCAACAGCCGGTTGTTGTGAAGAGTTTCCGGTTAGAAATCAAAAGCAGAAGTTCCCGCGCTAAAAAAGAAAAGAAAAAGTGAAAAGAAAGTTCAGAAACAGAAGGGAAGGCAGCCACGATATAAGTGGCTTATTGGCTATGCAATGCAAATGACTTGTAAGCCCCATAAATTTCCAGGTCTTCCACATTGACCAGTTAGGCAGACAGGCAGTGACCATACATCAAGACGTCTAAAGTCGTAGTACTTGGTAGTACAAACAAACCTACACAGCCGGTGTGGTTAGCCATTCCTCCATCCTTCATTCCATCTTCAATCGGGCTTCGGGCACTCAATCTCAAGTTCCTAGCCATGGCTGCCAACACCTCCACCTCATGCTTCAGCTTCCTCGCGCGAATCCCCAAGCTCCTCGCCCCCTGCATGCTCTTCGCGGTCGTGGGCATCCTCAACCCCGCAGTCAGGTTCGTCTACGTGAACCCGCTCACGGCCGAGATATCGCGCCATCTCAGTGAGATGGCGGAGCACACGGAACCCTCGAGCGCCGAGCACGCCAGGCTCGTCGAGGAAACGCGGCATGATGCTACGCAGCTCCTCATCATCTCCATCGTTCTCGCGCTCGTCACTCTCACGCTCGCCTTCGGCAAGCAGGTCATCGCCCGCTTTTTCGCGGCCTCCAGCACCGCCTCCTCGTCCGGCCCCGGCGACCGCTACTCGCTGGCGAAGCTCCTCCGCGAGGTGACCAAGTGGCATAATATGAGAGCCCCACTCATCACCACAGCCGCACTCGTCACTGTGGTCCAGCTCGCGTACATGACGCTTGTGGTCGTGGATAGTAACTCGGCCACCGGGATGCGCGACTACTGGTTTCTCTCCGTGCGAGGTTCTCTCTTCCTCGTCGCCTTCCTAGCCATCCTCTACTTTGGTGTCCTGGCCCTGATGGGCGCCGCCGTGGGCAGGAAGGAGTGGTCTGTGCTGGTGATGTTGACGCTCCTTCTACCGGCTCTTCTGATTCCGGTGTGCGGGGTTGCGGTCTTGTATCTGTATACGGAGCAGGTCATGGGGTTGGGGCTGTCCCTGCTGTCCGTTTATGATATTCTGCAGGGTGTGCAGGACCTGCTCTGCTTATCGGCAGCCAACGTGTACTCCTACTACTCCTAGTCCTACCAAGACATTAAAAAGTTACTAATAGTGAAATCCGAAACACTTGTCATGAGATGATCAACTTCAAAGTGCGAACCTCAAGGTTATTGGTATTTGACCAACAAGCCTAGAAGTTATTGATGTTGAAGTGATTTCTGAAATATGAGGAAAGTCGAAAGAAAAAATACAAAAAGGATTTGGCATAAAGAAAGAAAAGACTAGAAAGTTTAGCTCAGGTGTATATAGATGATATACATATTATGAATGTATTCTTTGATTGGTCACACAATGAAGTTCTTGGGTATTTGTACCATATTGGTTGGCATGAGATGTCATACAACACAACACAATACAAGAATACAATGGCCTAAGTGACTGACAAGGAATGTGGTAATAATGCACATCTGGAACAAAATAAAGTGTTATTATGTTCTTTGTTGGCATTCTACCTAGCACTTCAGATTTATAATAAAGAACTTAATAATTGTTATTTTGCCCGGTCATGTAAAGTTAGCCCGAGCCGCTTCATCCCACCATACCGCAAGATGTCGTACATATAACAAGAGACAACAAAAGCATCAACGCCCACAAAACCATTGTGTTCTACTCGTGCAACCAATCTATGTATAGACACAGCTCTGATACCACTGTAGGGATTTGTAGTATAGAAAAAAAAGTTCTACCGCAATAACGAATAACAAGCCAAGATCTAATCTAGTAGATGGTAGCAACGAGGTGAAGATCAACATTGAATGTTCTAGGACATCGCCTAGAGGGGGGGGGGTGAATAGGCGGTGTATAAAAACTTCTACTTGAGAGCTAAACTAGGCGGAATAAAACTACACATGTGTTTACTAGTTTAGCTCAAGGCCTATCAACTAGGGGTTTGCCTAAGAGCACCAACAACCTATGCTAGCATGATGAGCACAATGTGATAACAAGCTAGGTAAAGCACATCAAGCAAGATAGATATAACAAGGTAAAGCGCATAGGTCAAGGAGCTCGGGTTGAGAAGTAACTGGTGCACGAGGAGACGACGATGTATCCCGAAGTTCACACACTAAGGTGCTACGTCTCCGTCTGGAGCGGTGTGGAGGCACGTGGCACTCCAATGAGCCACTATGGCCACCGTATTCTCCTCGAGCCTTTCCGCTTGGGCAAACACCAAGTATCGGCTTGAGGCAACTCCACAACACGGAGGCTCTCAAGTACACGGCCACAAGAGGCTATAACACACCACCAAGCCACCAAGATGCTAATGCGCCACAAGAGGCTAACACACTCCACCAAAGGAAACAAACTCCACCAAGGATGCTTATGCGCCACAAGAGGCTAACACACTCCACCAAAGGAAACACGACCACTAAGGCAATGCGGCCACTAAGGCAAGATGGCCACTAAGGCAAGATGGCCACTAAGGCAAGAACACCACTAAGGTGGAACACTCACTCTACGAGATCGAAACCCCGGAGAGAACTCAAACCGATGCACCTAATGCAATGGCTAAGAACACCACTAAGATGCCCAAGTTCTTCTCTCCCAAATTCCAACAAAGCTACAAAAGCTATTGGGGAATAAGGGAGGAAGAACAAATATGTGGAGAAACACCAAATAACTCCAAGACCTAGATCTAGCAAGATCCCCTCACTTGGAGAGGGATTCAATTGGTGAAGCTCTAGATCTAGGTCTCTTCTCTCCTTTCCCCCAAAAATATGCAAGAAATAGTGGGGGGATCAAGAGGAGGAAGAAACAACTCAAGGTCAACAATGGAGGAGAGAGAATGGAGGGGAAGAAGTGTTTTGGTCGGAGGTGGAAGAGAGGTATAAATAGGGGCCCATAAATATAGATGTTGGGGCAGACAACATAGACAACAGATAATGGACTCCTCTTTAATGCATAAGCATTCAACAACAGTTAATATTCCCATAAGAGATTGAGGATTAGTTGTCCAAACTGAAACTTCCACCATGGATCATGGCTTTAGTTAGCGGCCCAATGTTCTTCTCTAACAATATGCATACTCAAACCATTTGATCATGAAAATCTTCCTTACTTCAGACAAGACGAACATGCATAGCAACTCACATGATATTCAACAAAGGTGTAAAAGTTAATGGCGTCCCCAGAAACATGGTTACCGCTCAACAACAACTTATAAGAAATAAGATACATAGCTACATATTCTTCACCACAATAGTTTTTAAGGCTATTTTTCCCATGAGCTATATATTGTAAAGGCAAAGAATAGAATTTTAAAGGTAGCACTCAAGTAATTTACTTTGGAATGGCAGAGAAATACCATGTAGTAGGTAGGTATGGTGGACACAAATGGCATAGTTTTTGGCTCAAGGATTTGGATGCACGAGAAGAATTCCTCTCAATACAAGGCTAGGCTAGCAAGGTTGTTTGAAGCAAACTCAAGTATAAAAGGTGCAGCAAAGCTCACATATGAACATATTGTAAGTATTATAAAACTTTACATCGTCTCCTTGTTGTCCAAACACCTTAACCAGAAAATATCTAGACTCTAGAGACCAGTCATGCAAACCAAATTTTAACAAGCTCTATGTAGTTCTTCATTAATAGGTGCAAAGTACATGATGCAAGAGCTTAAACATGATCTATATGAGCACAACAATTGCCAAGTATCAAATTATTCAAGACATTATACCAATTACCACATGAAGCATTTTCTGTTTCCAACCATATAGCAATGAATGAAGTAGTTCAACCTTCGCAATGAATATTAAGAATAAAGCTAAGAACACATGTACGTGTTCATACGAAACAGCAGAGCGTGTCTCTCTCCCACATAAGCATGGATTTATTCAGAGAATGAAAATAACAAAACGAAAATAAAAGCACACAGATGCTCCAAGTAAAGTACATAAGATGTGACGGAATAAAAATATAGTTTCACAAGAGGTGACCTGATAAGTTGTCGATGAAGAAGGGGATGCCTTGGGCATCCCCAAGCTTAGATGCTTGAGTCTTCTTGAAATATGCAGGGATGAACCACGGGGGCATCCCCAATCTTAGACTTTTCACTCTTCTTGATCATATTGTATCATCCTCCTCTGTTGACCCTTGAAAACTTCCTCCACACCAAACTCAAAACAAACTCATTAGAGGGTCAGTGCATAATCAAAAATTCACATATTCAGAGGTGACACAATCATTCTGAACACTTCTGGACATTGCCCAAAGCTACTGGAAGTCAATGGAACAAAGAAATCCATCCAACACAGCAAAAGAGGCAATACGAAATAAAAGGTAGAATCTGTCAAAACAGAACAGTCCGTAAAGACGAATTTTTTAGAGGCACCAGACTTGCTCAGATGAAAATGCTCAAATTGAATGAAAGTTGCGTACATATCTGAGGATCACGCACGTAAATTGGCAGATTTTTCTGAGTTACCTACAGAGAACCCTGCCCAAATTCGTGACAGCAAGAAATCTGTTTCTGCGCAGTAATCCAAATCTAGTATCAACCTTACTATCAAATACTTTAGTTGGCACAACAATGCAATAAAATAAAGATAAGAATAGGTTGCTACAGTAGAACAACTTCCAAGCCTCAAATATAAAACAAAATTGCTGTAGTAAAATAAAGACATGGGTTATCTCCCAAGAAGTGCTTTCTTTATAGCCATTAAGATGGGCTCAGCAGATTTTAATGATGCACTCGCAAGAAATAAAAGTTGAAGCAAAAGAGAGCATCAAAAGCAAGTTAAAAAAAAAATTAAGCCTAACCCACTTCCTATGGAAAGGAATCTTGTAAATAAACAAATTCATGAAGCATAATGCAACAAGCATAGAAAAACTAGACAAGCGCAACTTCAAGATTTTCAGCATATAGAGAGGTGTTTTAGTAACATAAAAACTTCTACAACCATATTTTCCTCTCTCATAATAACTTTCAGTGGCATCATGAGCAAACTCAACAATATAACTATCAAATGAACCATTCTTATCATGAGTCTCATGCATATAATAATTACTACTCCCAACATAAGCATAGTCATTTTTATTAATTGTAGTGGGAGCAAATTCAACAAAGTGGCTATCATCAAATATAGGAGGCATATTGTAATCATAATTAAATTTATCCTCCATAGTAGGCGGCACTAGAAGACCACTATCATTATAATCATCATAAATAGGAGGCAAAGTATCATCAAAGAAAATTTTCTCCTCAATGCTTGGGGGACTAAAAATATCATGCTCATCAAAACCAGCTTCCCCAAGCTTAGAACTTTCTATATCATTATCAACAATGGTGTTCAAAGCGTTCATACTAATATCATTGCTACTAGCATGCAAATAAGGTTCCATAGGTTTTTTAATTTTCGCATTAAACAATCCATGTCTTAACTCAGGAAATAGAATAAGAAGCTCATTGTTATTTTCCATTATGCCTTACTAGTGAAAACAAGAAACAAAAAGATGCAATTGCAGGATCTAAAGGAAATAGCTTCGAGCACTTACAACGGCACCAGAAAATAACTTAGTTACCTAGGACCGGAGTATGAGTGCCTTTTACCTTACCTCCCCGGCAACGACGCCAGAAAATAGCTTGATGTCTACGCACGCTTCTATTCCTGTAGACAGTGTTGGGCCTCCAAGAGCAGATGTTTGTAGAACAACAGCAAGTTTCCCGTAAGTGAATCACCCAAGGTTTATCGAACTCAGGGAGGTAGAGGACAAAGATATCCCTCTCAAGCAACCCTGCAATCACGATACAAGAAGTCTCTTGTGTCCCCAACACACCTAATACACTTGTCAGATGTATAGGTGCACTAGTTCAGCGAAGAGATAGTGAAATACAAGTGGTATGAATGAATATGAGCAGTAGTAACGGCGCCAGAAAATAGCTTGCCGGCGTGCAGTTGATGGTAGTAATATTGCAGGAAGTAAAGATGCAGTAAAACAGTAAATAAGCGATGATTGCAGTATTTGGAAACAAGTCCTAGGGATCAACATTTCACTAGTGGACACTCTCAACATTGCAATCATAATTGAATATAAATATAAGCACTTCACTATGCTATTCTGAATTACTCTCTGGCAAGATAACGAACACTAATTCATCATGTAGGCAAACCTTAAAGATGTATTCCGAAGTACTAATAAACACCCCACGCTGTCACTGTGAGCATTCATAGGAGGTACTAACACACCAGAATTTCATAGAGACATCCAACTCAAATCATAACTCAGTGAATAAGTATTCTGTGAAATATAGCCTAAGAGACCCACACGGTGCACACACTGTCACCTTTACACACGTGGGACAAGGAGTCTCCGGAGATCACATAAGTAAAATCCACTTGAATAGCATAACGACATCTAGATTACAAAGCTCATCATATGGATCACAATCATGCAAAGCAACTCATGAGATCATTGTATTGAAGTACATGGGAGAGAGATTAACCACATAGCTACCGGTACAGCCCTTAGCCTCGGGGGAGAACTACTCCCTCCTCATGGGAGACAGCAGCGGTGATGAAGATGGCGGTGGTGTCGATGGAGATGAATTCCGGGGGCACTTCCCCGTCCCGGCGGCGTGCCGGAACAGAGACTTCTGTCCCCCAGATCTTGGCTTCGCGATGGCGGCGGCTCTGGAACTTTTCTCGTATCGTGGCTTATTCGTCAATCCGTATCGAAGATTTAGGTCAGGGAGCTTCTTATAGGCGAAGAGGCGGAATCGGAAGGGCTACGGAGCCGCCAGACAATAGGGGGGCGCCCCCCGGGCCGCACCGCCACCTTGTGTGGTGGGCCTGTGGCTCTCCTCTGGCCCCTCTCCGGTGTTATGGAAGCTTCGTGGAATTATAAGATGCTGGGCGTTGATTTCGTCCAATTCCGAGAATATTTCCTTACTAGGATTTCTGAAACCAAAAACAGCAGAAAACAGGAACTGGCACTTCGGCATCTCGTCAATAGGTTAGATCCGGAAAATGCATAATAATAACATAAAGTGTGTATAAAACATGTAGGTATTGTCATAAAACAAGCATGGAACATAAGAAATTATCGATGCGTTGGAGACGTATCAGTCTTCTAGTTCATCAAATGGACGTTAAGACGGCTTTCCTAAATGGAGAGTTGGACGAGGAAATTTACATGGAACAGCCTGATGGTTTTGTACTACAAGGTCAAGAAAGAAATGTGTGTAAATTAAAGAAATCTTTGTATGGTCTCAAGCAAGCTCCCAAACAATGGCATGAGAAGTTTGAAAGAACTTTGACATCTGTGGGCTTTGTTGTTAATGAAGCCGACAAATGTGTGTACTATCGCCATGGTGGGGGTGAGGGAGTTGTCCTATGCTTGTATGTTGATGACATACTAATTTTTGGGACAAGCTTCAAAGTGATTGAGGAGGTAAAAAACCTTCTTATCTCAATGTTTCGAGATGAAAGATCTTGGAGAAGCTGATGTTATATTGAACATCAAGCTATTGAGAGATGAGAATAATGGGATTGCACTTGTGCAATATCATTATGTTGAGAAGGTGTTGAATAGATTTGGCTATGCTGATTGAAAATCTTCTCTCACACCTTATGATCCTAGTGTCTTGCTTCGAAAGAACGAAAAGGCAACTAGAGATCAATTAAAATACTCTCAAATCATTGGTTCACTCATGTATTTAGCTTGCGCTACGAGGCCTGATATCTCGTTTGCTGTATGCAAACTTAGCCGGTTTGTGGCCAACCCGGGAGATGATCATTGGCATGCTCTTGAGAGAGTAATGCGCTATCTAAAGGGAACCATGAGTTATAGAATTCATTATACCGGGTATCCAAGAGGACTTTAAGGGTATAGTGATTCCAATTGGATTTATGATGCTAAAATGAAGGCCACAAGTGGATATGTTTTCACTCTTGGTGGTGGCGCTGTTTCCTGGAAGTCTTGCAAGCAGACCATCTTAACGAGGTCAACAATGGAAGAAGAACTCACAGCATTAGATACAGCTACTGTCGAAGCGGAATGGCTTCGTGAGCTCTTGATGGACTTGCCTATGGTTGAAAAACCAATACCGGCCATCCTTATGAACTGTGATAATCAAACTGTGATTATTAAAGTGAAAAGTTCTAAGGATAATATGAAAAGTTCCAAACATATCAAGAGGAGACTGAAGTCTGTCAGAAAACTGAAAAACTCCGGAGTGATAGCATTGGATTATGTCCAAAGTGCTAAAAATCTGGCAGATCCTTTCACAAAAGGACTATCAAGGAACATGATAGACCTTGCATCGAGGGAGATGGGTTTGAGACCCACTTGAGTTGCCGAGGGGGTAACCCAACCTATGTGATCGAAAATTCCGTGAACTAGGACCTGGGAAAACAAACCGGAGCAACTGAGTTGAGAGAAAATTTAATACTCCCACTCCACTGCAGATGCAATTCTCTCATAGCTACTGTAAGGCAGGTTGACAATGTCTTAGTGTGTTCTAAGCGGCTCTTGATGAGCGAAGACGCCGTCCTACAGGGCGATCTTTTGAAGAACACACCTATACGAGTGATACTACTGGTCATAGTGTGGGAGATTTGGGTGAATCTCTAGTAAGCTCATGAAAGGCCGAGGAGTATGACTTATAAGCTCCACCCGAGGGGAAGGCTATGATAGCCTAGTACCGTGCCGGCATTGAGCGAAACTTGCTGCACAAAGACTGACAATTCAAGGCATAGTCCATTGTTCAGTTGTAGTCAAGCGTAGCACCTTGCCTAAGTGAAAGTTCAACTTAACAGTCTCCACCGAAGTGCAGGTATATTAAACAGTGAATGGAACTAATGTGTCATCTGATGTGCATATGAGATCTGGTGGGGGATTGTTGAATGTAGATGGGTTGCAGCCCAATAAGGCAGCCCATGTAGTATACAATTCCTGAAATCTCAAGGCCCATCACGTGGACAGCTTGGACAGCCTTGGGGGACAAAGTTTAGTCCCACATTGCTAGTTGGGAGAGAGTTGGAGTGGTATATAAGGGCTGATGTTCTAGTCATTCCAAGTGAGTGAGAATAGAAGGAGCCCCTCGCGCACTCCTCCTCCTCCGCCCGCCCCGCCTCGCCTCGCCTCGTCACGCACGTCGCGTTTCGTGACTCGAGTTCGAGTTCGAGACACACTCAAGGAAGCCTAAATTTGGTACGTGTCGACATGCATGTGCATGCTCGCCGCGTGTCCCTGGCTTCCTACGCGTGGCAACGCGGTCGGGCCGGCTCTCCTCCCAAGCTATACAAGGAGACCGATCAGATTGGAGAACAGTGCTCTTAGATCTCTCTTGCGAAGTTCCTTCTGCTGTGCTACTCTCTAGTCTTCCCCATCCCGGCGACTGCGTGCACAGCCGTCCGGGAGAGCAGGCCTCCGAAACTCCGTCCGTTGAGATCTTGCACCCGGAGACGGGCGATAAGGTTTTTGGGGAGCGTCTCGGCGCGACTGCTCGCTGCTGTTCGTCTTCTTCTTCGACGGTTCGGCTGCTTCATCGACAAATCCGACTACACCATGGGCGACATCAACAACTCCCATGGTGGTGGTGGTGCTGCTGCTGGTGCGACCTTCCCGGTCGCGATGTACGTGCTTTTCCTCTCCTACCTTGCACTGCTACTTGTTCCATGTTCAGATCTGATGCATGTGCTTAGTCTGATGTGTATGCTTAAGTATGCTTGTGCATCTGTAATATTGCTTTCGGTAATTAATCTCATACGGAAATTGCCTAATAATCCAACAGCAGTAAGTATTGCCAACATATTCGCAACAAAATTAAATATTATAGGGGCAAGAAGGATCACATTGTCTTAGATCCTTTCTCGTTTGGAAATAATAATAACCAATTTTATTATTCACTCTAATTCCAACACCTCCACCTTGCACAATTTTTTTGACCCATTCATACCACTTTGTATCAAACCTTTCATGCGTAGAACCTGTTGGAGAAAAGGCTATTTTACCTTATCATATGCCTTTTCAACATCAATTTTAAATAGGATCTCATCTATTTTCTTTCGATGGAGCTCATGGATAGTTTCATACAAGACTACAACAGCTTGCAATATATGGCATCATGGCCTAAATGCGGATTGAGTCGGTCTAATCACCTTATGGGCCAAATCTGCAATGCGATAAGCAGCAATTTTGTAAATATTTTGAAGATCACGTTAAGAAGACATATAGATCTATATTGTTGAATTTGCATCATGTTATCTTTATTTGGGTAAGATAATAATGACTCCAAAGTTCAGCTTATAGAGGGGCAAGTCTCCAGATTGAAGCTGGACAAACACAAGGCCATCAAGTCCGCGAAGCCTTAAACAGTATACTGAAGAAATGAATGAGATTCCGGCTTATCGTGACAAACTGTCTTTCCTATGTATGAGCTGGAGGAGCTCATTTCAAACCCAGATAAACAATAAGCACATAAAGAGAAGCTAAGAGCTTCCATGCGATAGCACATTACTAGATGTATTTTATCCTTCACTGAGGTACACATCAGGAAAAAAAACACCATTCGACCTGTTACCTTATTTCAAAGTCAAATTTCAATATAAAGCACCAACCATGTTGACAGATCTTAGAGCACTTTTGAGAAACCAAGTCTAACTGAAAGAGGTTTATCTTTGACATCAAGTCTTTGATGTTGCATATACCTGACAATCCTAGTAACAGTATATACAAGGCCTGGGGGGGGGGGGGCTTCATTTGCAGACTAACTAGCCTTGTGAGAGCAAAGTTCGGAGTACCGTAGGTCCTTTTCCATAACGAAGTGCATCAGCTGTCAAGCAAGCAGAATCTTCAGGTCCCATCATGCTAAACCGACAATGGATTGTGTGAAGACAAATTACCATCCAATGCATAATGTGTTGCATTCTCTGTAAACAACAAAACATGCCCAACATCAATTAATAAGAATATAGTGGTACACTGATTCGACCAATATATATATTACTCAACCAACACATAACAACCTCGTTTCTTTGGGTGCACATATACCTGGTAAATTGTTTGACTTGTCCCATAGCCACGAAGCCCCATCCACCATGTCTAGTTAGATTGATTAAAGGCCCCATCCACGTTGATTTTGAGTCTTATCGCCCTCAGGCTGTCCATCTCGTGTGCCTATCCAGTCGCCAGCCATTTTCTGCAATACAACATTTGATTCTTGCACCAAATAATTGACCTATCTCATAGCGTTAGTAACAAGTATACAAGCTCTGAAAAAGAACTTCATTTCTAGACTTGGTAGAAAATTTAACCTTGTCACTTTTGGCTTGTGAGAACAAAGTTTCCTTTTTCAAGTCCCATAGGTCAAGGTCACTAGATATATTAATTTACCTCTGCACTGATTCTTACACTATGACTCGTTAAAAACCAGAATTGCGTCAACAATCAGTCAAGTAACCAGACTCTTCTGAATCATTATGAATTCATGATTCCCACTTAGAAAAAAGGTATAACTAAGTTAAAAGGTATAACTAAGTTAAAAGGTACAAGTGACATTTCCTTTATTGAACTAAAGTTCGGAAACACCAAATGGAGGCCGAGTTCTAGGTTGCCCTTTATTTTCAAAAGTTAAAAAAGATTTTTGGGCTCTCAAATTCATTCTCATGCTTTCCTTCTTGCTTTCTATATGTAGCCCCTGAAGTCACCGAAACACGAAGGAATTATGATTGTTTGAGAGATTCTTATCGTGCACAAGGAATAGCCACTGCCGAAGATGCTGAATTCTGATTCATGGAGAATTGGTTATGTGTTCAACATTTCTCATCCTTAACTTTATTTTTTAGACAATTTCTCATCCTTAACTTTTGTGCAGTTGTGGACCATTAGCCAGATTAAGACCGGGCCTAGCTCTTAAACTTTTTTTTTTGAGGGGGAGCTCTTAAACTATTGGGCAGCAAACTCTCGATCCTGGGCCAGTCAATGGTCTAAAATGAAACTTTGATAAAGCCCACTCCATGGCGACCCGCTGCTTATGATAAAAAAAAAATACTTAGACGCTCTGCCTATGGCTGTGTATTTGTTCATATGCACGGTCTAGAGATATGCAATTTGTTTTGAAATCTTGTATATGACCCCTCAATCATATATTGTCATATTCATATGGACAACGCCTAACAACAGAATGATGTTTCTTTTTTACGAAGAAAATACAGGCAATGGATGTCACCAATCACATGTTTAATTTGACGCAGTTGTTGGGGGTTAATTCATGGATCTCCCTAAATTATCTTGTCGGGTTGAGTTATATCCCACAATTCCATCACCCCACAAAACGTTGCGTTTTCTCTATTGATGTTTTGATTGTCTTAGTATTGTCTAATACTCCCATAATTAATCTCGTCCATCACTGGGAAGTTTCTAATTCAAACCAAACAAATTAAACTAACACTGAAGTGTATAATTGAAATTATTTAAACAAAAGGAAATGCTCAGCCTAAGAAATAGAAAAAACGAGAAAATTATCATTTTTATTTATTTTAGATCACATATATTTCTTTCCGGAAAATAAAAATGACTGCTCTAATATACAAGCCACACACGCGCATACATATATGAATAAACTCGATCGAACGCTTATTCATTCATGACCTCAGACAAGAGGATCAAACGAAAAAAACATGCATGCACGGCATCTCATTAGATTACTAATCCCCTTCTCAACGGGTGAATGGATACCACCGATTTTTGGAGCCAGGAGCGGGGCGGTAGTAGGGCTCGTCGAACCACCAGATCTTCCTCCACAGGATCCCCACCGCCGACGACGACGCCGATGCAGCAGGTGCCTGTGCCGAAGTCGACGAGGCAGCAGCAGGCGCCGGCGCCTCCTCCCCCACGAAACCCAGCTCCCATTCTTTCAGTAGCTCCGACAATCACTAGTAGAAAACCTCTCATCCATCTAAGCCATTGGTACCGGTTCCCTTACGAACCGGTACCAATGTGGTTATCTATACCGGTTGAATGGCTCTGGCGGGCGAGGAGATTTGGTACCGGTTCGTTAGGAGCTTTCGTACCGGTTCGTGTTAGGAACCGGTACGAAAGGTCTTCGGCCAAAATTCAGACGCATGGTGGGGCCCGGGCTGGACCTTTGGTACCGGTTCGTAACACGAACCGGTACGAAAGGGTACCCGAGCATATCAAAATCGCCCGGATCGTCCCGAGCCCCCTGCTGGCTCTCATTTTTCTCTTCTTCCTCACAATCTAAATTTTTCTCCACCTCTCACACTCCAATAATCTTTATTTTTCTCCACCATTTTAACAAGATTAACGACCTCCATCTATCCAAGGGTTAGCAATATCATCCTTTCTTCCGGCGTTCCTAATTTAGCTCATTTCTTTGGTAGTTTAACTCGTACTATTTTTCTAGTGCTAGCAAGGTGTTTGATGAAATGCCTAAGTTAGGGATTTTACTTTTTTATAATCAATTTGAGCTGAAATTATGGTATATTTTGTAGGTTTTAATTAGTATCATCCCCGTCCTCACCGCCGTCGATCGCTAGCGTCGTCCCCTAGCCGGCACCGTACAACCTCGGTGAGCCTCTTCTTTTTTATAAAAAAACTTAGTTTTATGTGATGAACTTGAATATTAGTTAAGTTGGTCACTCATATATCCATGATGTTGTGTACTTAATGATTTTTGATATACATATAAAATGCAGATGAGTCGACAATGGATGTACGGTGACCGGTGCCATCCCGAGTTCATTCTCGGCATGCATTACTTTCTCAACGTGGCTGAGGCAAACGAGCGATCGAATGGTTTCATGTATTGTCCATGTAGTTCCTGTAAGAATATGAAGGATTACTCTACCTCGAAGACCCTTCACGTCCACCTGCTGGAGAATGGTTTCATGCCCAGCTATAATTGTTGGACCAAGCACGGAGAAAGAGGGGTTATATTGGAAGACAACGAAGAAGAAGAGGATAGTGACAACTATCCCAGCTTATTCATCGAAGACGGTGGTAGTAGAATGGGGGAAGACGAAGCTGAAGAAGAGCTCATTTTCGATGAGCCGATTTTTGATGACCCGGATGACGATTTGGGTCGGGCCATTCTTGATGCGAAGATGAACTGCGGAAATGAAAAGGAGAGGTTGAAGTTGGAGAAAATGTTAGAGGATCACAACAAGCTGTTGTACCCAAATTGCGAAAATGGTCGGAAAAAGCTGGGTACCACGCTGGAATTGCTGCGATGGAAGGCGAGAGAATGGTACTTCCGACAAGGGATTGTTGCTGAAAATAATAAAGAAGATGCTTCCGGGGAGAACGTGTTGCCCTCTAGCACGTACGAAGCAAAGAAGGTTGTCTGCCCTCTAGGATTAGAGGTGCGAGAAGATACATGCATGCATCAATGATCGCATCCTCTACCGCGGGGAGTACGAGAATTTGAATGCATGCCCGGTATGTAGTGCATTGAGGTATAAGATCGGGCGAGATGACCCCGGCGATGTTGAGGGTGAGTCCACCCCCGGGAAGAGGGTTCTGCGAAGGTGATGTGGTATGCTCCTATAATACCACGGTTGAAACGTTTGTTCCAGAACAAAGAGCATGCCAAGTTGTTGCGATGGCACAAAGAGGACCGTAAGAAAGATGTGATGTCTGAGACACCCCGCCGACGGGTCGCGGTGGAGAAAAATCGACAGAGAGTTCAAGTCATTTTCAGATGACGCAAGGAACTTAAGATTTGGTCTAAGTACAGATGGCTTTAATCCTTTCGGGGAGCGAGCTCCGGTCCATAGCACTGGCCGGTGACTCTATGTATCTATAACCTTCCTCCTTGGTTGTGCATGAAGCGGAAGTTCATTATGATGCCGGTGCTCATCCAGGGCCCGAAGCAACCCGGCAACGACATTGATGTGTACACGAGGCCATTGGTTGAAGAACTTTTAGAGTTGTGGCGTGACGAAGGTGTACCTGTGTGGGATGAGCACGAACAAAAGGAATTTAACCTACGAGCGTTGTTATTTGTAACCATCAATGATTGGCCTGCTCTTGGTAACATTTCGGGGCGGTCAAACAAGGGATACAATGCATGCACACACTTGTTTAGGTGAGGCTCGATAGTATTTATTTGGGAAACAAGAATGTGTACCAGGGCATCGTCGATTTCTTCCAAAACAACATCACGTAAGAAAGAGAGGAAAGCATTTCGGAGGTGAGGCGGATAACCGAACCAAGCCTACCCGCCCTAATGGGGAAGTTATATATGATATGGTCAAGGATTTAGAAGTGATCTTTGGAAAGGGTCCCGGCGGACAATCTGTTCCGCATGATGTTGACGGACACGTACCCATGTGGAAGAAGAAGTCGATATTTTGGGAGCTACCCTACTGGAAATTCTTAGAGGTTCACTCTGCAATCGACGTGATGCACGTGACGAAAAATCTTTGCGTGAACCTGCTAAACTTCTTGGGCGTGTATGGGAAGACAAAAGATACACCGGATGCACGGCGGGACCGAGCAAAGTATCCACGAAGGAAACAACTCTGAATCCGGAGAAGTATCAAGGTCCTGCCGGCTATGCTCTTACCAAAGAGGAGAAGGAGATCTTTTTTGAAGTCCCGAGTAGCATCAAGGTCCCGTCGGCTTCTCGTCGAATATAAAGGGAATAATAAACATGTCGGAGAAAAAGTTTCAAAACCTAAAGTCTCATGAGCGCCACGTGATTATGACACAATTACTTCCGGTTGCATTGAGGGGCTTCTGCCGGAAAATGTTCGAGTACCCATTGTGAAGCTATGTGCGTTCCTCAATGCAATTTCTCGGAAGGTGATCAATCCACTTACTCTACAAAATTTACGGAAGGATGTGGTCCAATGTCTAGTCGGCTTCGAGTTGGTGTTCCCACCATCCTTCTTCAATATTATGACACATCTCCTAGTTCACACTGGTCGAAGAGATTGGCGTTCTCGGTCCTGTATTTCTACACAACATGTTCCCCTTTGAGAGATTCATGGGAGTCTTAAAGAAGTACGTTCATAACCGTGCTAGGCCAGAAGGAAGCATCTCCAAGGGCTATGGAAGAGAGGAGGTCATTGAGTTTTGTGTTGACTTTATTCCTGACCTTAAGCCGATCGGTGTTCCTGAATCGCGCTATGAGGGGAGACTGCGTGGAAAAGGCACGCTAGGAAAGAAATCAGCAACGTGTATGGACGGACATTCTTTCACTCAAGCACACTACACAGTTCTACTTAATTCCATCTTGGTGGCTCCGTACAAAGAGGAACACAAGGAGATCTTACGCTCTAAATACCGGAGCAACGTGAAGATTGGATTGATGGAGAACACATGAAGACTTTCGGCGGTTGGTTGCAAACACGTCTCATGAATGTCACCGATGACGAGCAGCTGTACTTGTTGGCCAAGCAACCATCTTCTACTATATCGACTTTTCAAGGGTACGAGATTAATGGGAACACATTTTACACTTTCGCCCAAGACAAAAAGAGCACCAACCAAAACGAGTGGTGTCCGCTTTGATGCGAGAAGATGGCAATGGGAACAAGGTCACATATTATGGGTACATAGAGGAGATATGGGAACTTGACTATGGACCTAATTTCAAGGTCCCTTTGTTCCGGTGTAAATGGTTCAACTCTGAAAGACGGGGTACAGGTAGACCCGCGATGCGGAATGACTACGGTGGATTTCAAGAATCTTGGGTACGACACCGAACCATTCGTCCTAGCCGGTGAAGTGGCTCAGGTTTTTTATGTGAAGGATATGTCTAGCAAACCGAAAAAAAGAAAAGAAAGGCAAGAGGACACATCATACGATGAGCCAAAGCGGCACATAGTTCTTTCGGGAAAAAGAAACATCGTGGGAGTAGAGGACAAGACGGACATGTCGAGAAGATTATAATAAGTTTGACGATATTCCACCCTTCAAGGTAAAAATTGACCCAAGCATCATCTTAAACAATGAAGATTGTCCATGGTTGCGTCGCGATAAGAAGAAAGGGAAACGAGCGAAGAAAACTCGGAAGACTAGCTAGCTACATATAGGGATCATAACTTGTGTATCTCAATATGGAAATCACTTTTGTGTAATGATGTTACTTGTATGTAAGATATTAACAATGGAGATGGTTGGCTTGTTTTACTAGTTAAGTCACGGGCTTGCGGGAAAATTTTTCGAGGCGGAACTTCCGAATATGCCATATATAGGGCATGTGCACCAAGGGCATATTCGAGAAGTTCCGCCACGGAGATTTCCCAACCCTTTCCGCAACATTGTTAGAGGAGATGGAGTCTTCCACGGGCTTGCAGGAAAAAAATTCCGAGGCGGAACTTCCGAAGATGCCACCAACCGGTACTAAAGGTTACCCACGCGTCCTTATCCCACCCGACAGGGCGTCGTGCGCTACATACTTTATCTCATCGAGCGGGGCGTCCTTATCCTGCCGACGGCTTTAGTACCGGTTGCACCCACCAACCGGTACTAAAGGTTACCCACGCGTCCTTATCCCACCGACGGGGCGTCGTGCGCTACATACTTTATCTCATCGAGCGGGGCGTCCTTATCCTGCCGAGCAGCTTTAGTACCGGTTGCACCCACCAGCCGGTACTAAAGGTTTGCCTCTGTCTTCCCGCCTATTTTCTTCCCACGCTTTTCACCGGTTCCCGCCTTTGTCTTCCCGCCATTTTTTCACTATATATATGTAGGCTTGGCCACCATTTACATATCACATCTAGACTCATATCTGCAAACCTCTTCATTCTCTCCCATGGCTTCCATCGCATCTCTAACCCCCCGGGAGGCGGAGGCGCTTTGCGCCTCGAACTACCCCTGCCCGCCGGGCTATCGTCCCGACCGGCTGGTTGCTAAGCGTCGGAGGCGTACCGGTCCCTCCAGTCCCTCTAGGTGTGGCGCGCGAGATGGCCATCACGAACCACTACTACTTCGAGCTCACGCCGGAGCCGGCGGAGGAATCCCCGGTGGCATCCCGACTACAGCCCGACTTGGGAAAGCTTCTTCATCAATCGGCGTGAGAGGGCGCTTTCCGAGCATGAGGAGGGCGGTCCGCCTCCTTCGAACTTCAACGAGGCCGGCCGTCGGGCTGTGGTGGCGCGGCCGGACTCTCCCGAGGCGTCATGGCCTACCGTGGCCCCCGCCTGCGCTACCCTCGGTCCCGGCCCACGCGTGCTCACCCGCCGACCGGAGAGTACCGCGACCCCGATGCCGGCGACGATGATGACGGCGACTACGACGACTACGGTGGCGACTACTACAGGGGCTAGGCACGAGTATGACTGAATGACTCCAACAGTAGAATTTGGCCATGTATCTTTAATTTTCAGTTAAGCTATGTATTTTAATTCGAGTTCAATCGTAATAAAATTTTATTCCCGCCCTTTCTTTCCCGCCTTTTTCCGTCGTACGTGGCGGGAAAGTTTCCGCGCGGACGGCGTCGTGGCAAGAGTAAAGAATAGAAATAGATAATATATAGAAAAGAATTAGAAAATATATAGAAAAGAAATATAAAAAAGGATATAGAAAACAAATAGAAAAGAAAACAAACGGAAATAGAAAAAGAAATAGAAAAGAAATAGAGAAGAAAAGAAACAGAAAATAAAAAGAAAAGAAAAGAAACACAAAAGAAAAGAAAAAAAACAGAAAAGAAAAGAAAGAAGAAACAGAAAACAAAATAAATAGAAAAGAAATATAAAAGAAATATAAAAGAAATATAAAAAAGGATATAGAAAAGAAATAGAAAAGAAAACAAACGGAAATAGAAAAAGAAATAGAAAACAAATAGAAAAGAAAAGAAATAGAAAATAAAAAGAAAAGAAACACAAAAGAAAAGAAAAGGAAACAGAAAAGAAAGAAAAAACAGAAAATAAAAAAGAAATAGAAAAGAAACAGCAAAAGAAAAGAAAACAGTAAAAGAAAAAAGAAAACAAAAAAAAAAATTTGGTACCGGTTGGTACCACCAACCGGTACGAAAGGTCTTTCGTACCGGTTGGTGGTACCAACCCGGTACCAAGGGTCTTCTCCTCGTTTACACTTAGCGCGCGGGCCAAAAATCCCCAAATCGCCCGCATTTCTTCAGACGCACACGCGCGCGCCGTCCGTCGCCGTCGCGCACCACGCCGTCGCCGCCGTCCTTCGTGACCGCCAAGCCGCACCACGCCGTCGCCGTCACCGGCCGCTCCCCCTACGCCGGCAACCAGCGGTACGTCTCCCGCCTCCTCCCTCTCCTCCTCGACATCGCCTCCCTCCCCTCCTCGCGGTAGTGCCTCCCGCCGGCTGCGGCTGCCGCCGCCTTCGCCGCAGCAACCGCCGCCTCGCCTCCCTGGGCTTCAACCGCCGCCTACGCCACGCGGCAACGGAGGACGCGCGCGTCGCGCGGGCATGGCGCGTGCCGGCGCCCTCTCAACCGCGGCCGCGCACCACGTATTCGACGAAATGCCGCTCGGCTCCAGGGACGCGGACGGCCATGCCGCTCGGCTCGGCGTCTGCCGCGGCACGCGTCGCGGGCACGGCCATGTCGCTGGAGCTGTCGGACGACGCGGGGCTGCAGGTCGGCGAGAGTTCGCCGGGGGCGAGGAGGCTCCTGCGGCAGAGCGGGCAGGTGGAGCGGGCAGGTGGAGTGGTACTCCGTGGCAGCGAGTGCGACGATGCCGAGCATCGTGAGGCAGCCGTTCCCGAGCTCCGCGTCGGCGTTCATGGGGCCGGCCCTCTCGTCGGGACTCTCTCCCTTGAGCAGCTCTCCGCCTGCGATAGGAGCCGCGGTGGGGAGGGTGGTGTGGTGGGGAGGGTGGTGTGGTGATGGACAGACGCCGCCCGATCGTCGCTCGAAGTTGGGACCAGAAACCTTTTTCAGTTTCTGCTGTTCGTCGCTGTCACACGGGTCCGACTTCCGACGAGCGCCATCGCCTCCACAGTGCACCAAATCCATCCTTTCCCCTTCCTTTACAATCTCGGCATGTTCTTCTTGCTCAAATCGTCGAGATACCCTCGTAACTCTGCCCAGATTCGTCGCCATCGTCGCTTTAAATTTCGTGCAGGAATGCATCTACAGGAATCCGCAGCTGTCACGTTTTTCAGATTTCAGTGTCTAATTCAGTTAACTGCGCTGCATAGCTTACTTTGTCCGAAGTCCATACCTTATCAAATTCTGCACCGCACGACTCTGGTTTTGTTCCTTTCATTGCACAGCACATCACGAGTTCAAATCCTGGCCGGCGCACTAAACCACCTTTTTGGAAAATTCCTTTATCCTTTACTATTGTAGTGTTTTACTTACAACACCTTTTTATTTTGATTTAAAAACCAACTTTATGAATTCCAAATCTGACATATGATATATCCAAATTGATCAGCTTTTCATGCTCTATCCAACTACGAACTTAGTTTTGGGTTTTGATTAACTAAAATTTGAACAAAATTAAAATCTGAATTAATTTGAGTAATATGGCATAATTCATAACTTCAATTCTACAATTCCAAATGCTACAAACTTTATGTCTATTCTCACCAGAAAAGTGAGAGGATTTCAAATCTTGCATTCTCATGCATCATTGGCATCATCTCTGAATTATCCAAAATAAAACTTGCAAAGTGAGAGGGTTTCGGTCCGTTAGGGTTTTTTTGCTTTCTTCATTTCAATTGTTATCCATCTAGCAATCTGTTATATGATCATGACATGATGAATGAAATACAATTGCTTTCTTAATTTCGCAGATGACATTGAGGTATGGAGGACGGCACCTTCGTCCGAGATGAGGAGGGGAAGAAGCGGTGCAGCGATTGATCTATGAGAGTGCCCGTGGTCCGGAACCCGACGATGGAGATGACAACGAGTACCCCGACTTTCCGAATGATTCGGCGAGGGACTTGAGTCTGAACAAGTTAGAAAAGACAATGAAGTGTCCATCACAAACTCCGGCGAGGTGTATATCTATGTATCAATTAGTCCGTGTTCATCCCTAGATGCATTCATTTATTTGTATTGCACTTATTAACGAATAATTTTTTCTTTTAGCCTTCGGATCATCGAGCAAGTACTGTTAGAACAAAACGAGGCCCGACGCGGGTGCTAAAGTGCGAGGGCAGGTTAGCCCTCACGGCATTCAAGGCTAATGGTGAACCGGTGGAGCCCAAGGAGTTTTGCCGCAAATTTACAAGTCAATCCGGAGTTATTGTTAGGGACCATGTACCGATCAGCATTCAAGAGTGGCATAAGCCGAAGAACCCGGAGAGTGGTGCTAGTTATGTCAACGACGCGATGAAAAAATTTCTTTGGGACACGCTCATGACAAAGTTCAGCCTACCGGAAGACATGACGGAAGGCCGGAAGAATAAAGTCAAGGAATGGACATGGAAGAAGATGGCCATACAATTCCGGACCTTCAAGAAAAATTTATGGGACAAATATAAGAATGAAGATCCGAGTATTCGATGATAATCTAGTGAAGATAAAAGATCACCGGGCCGCATTTAAGGAGTATAAGCAATCGTCTACTTTTGTGTCCCGATCGAAGAAAAATACCGAAAATGCTGCAAAGAAGAAACTTCCGCATCATTTGGGGTCGGTGGCTACAAGAGTGCCATTCCGAAGTGGACAGCGTTTGAGAATAAAGCTGATGGATCATGGAATCACTCCACGGACATGGGACTGGCCCGAACGGTCCAAGTTATGGTTGTTCGCTCATGGGGCAGGGTTGGACCCAAAGACGAGGGTTGATCATTGCGAAGGGAAAATGGAAGGAAAAAATTGAGGCAATTGTACCGAAGCTTGTAGATGCAATTGACAAGGTCGAAAGGGAGAGTACATTCCCGATCGAGAGAATGACGAGCTGACACTCGCTGCTGGGAACCACTGAACATGTTGGACGGGTACGAGCTTGCCCAGGTCTCACCATGAAGGAAGCGTGGCCGGACAGCGCCGACACTTATAGAAGCCGTTCGCGAAAGAAGAAGAAGGACGCCGACATTGTAACGGAGTTGTTATCTAGGGTGGAGGCTCTTGAGAGAAATCGAGAGGGCACCCGATCAGCCGCTGTTTCTACGGGATCCACAAGCCGATGCTGCCCCATCTCGGCGAAGAAGCCGGTGTCGGTTCCTCGCATCTTGACGGATGTGGAGGAAGCTACCCCGTGGATTATGTCACGGAGAAGACAGATTGCGAGCTACATATGTTAATCGGGACCGCGTACGGTTAAGGTGGCGGTCGGCTATGTGTACCCAAGTGAAGATGGAGCAATGCACCATCATATGCCCATTCCACCTGGTTGTGTTCGTGTCGGGGTGGATGAAGTTGTTTCGGGTTTTGAAAAAGTGGAGCTTGATATTCCTAGAGGTGAAGATGAGAGGACACCGGCCGATGTCAAGCACGGTTTCGCCCTATGGCCGAAGAAGTACGTCGTCCTTTTGCAAAGGCCACCGACTCCTACACATGAGCAGCAAATGCCATCGACTCCTCCTGGTGGCGAGTCCTGGTGAGCAGCCAAGTCCACACCTACCGAGAGGGACCCCGGCGTGAGTCCACCATCTCGAGATCCTCCGCGTAAGACGAGCGTCCGTTAAGCGGAACGGTACGCCGCCTAGGAAGAAAGCTAGAAAGGAGAAAAAACTGCCGCCTGCGAGAAGTTACCTTGGGAAAAAACTCCGAGAGGAAAACGCGGAGGCCGTTCAGGCCGAGGTGAAGAAATTTTTGCACCGAAAGTGCCGGAGATACCTTTCGAGAAGACACTAGATCGGGAGAAAGTTGTGCGTACCGTTGACAATCTATATGACCCTGTACCATCGCCGCCATCCGACTATGTGCGTTCTATTGAAAGGTCGTATGACAAGATGATCGAGGCGACAAAACCCGTTCAATCGGGTATCGGGGAGATAAAAGGGATACACCAAGTCTACCAGCTCGGACAACAACCCGTTCAATCGGTCGACCCTCTCAAGGTGTTTGACGGGAAGACCGTTCAAAGTTCTCGACAAGACGGAACTGATTACGCCTTAGCTGAACGAGCATATCAGTTTGTTCAAGGGAAAGATTTGGTCGAGAATGTCGGGAAGGTACCAACAAGTATGCGTAACTTGCATTCGTGGTACCTTAAGGCCTCAAAGGAAGGGATCGAGACTATCATGGTGCGAGTTAGGGAAGAGCACTACTTCCGGGAGTACTTGTGTGAACGTTGACTTCGCCGAACTCTTTCGGTTATACAATCTCCGGGCCCTCGACAAATCAATCATCGGTTGCTATTGTCACGTAAGTGATTTATTTATTTAATTTGAGAAGTCGTTCATTGTCTGCAGATTATAATCTTTTGTGCGCTATATTATGTAGATCGAAGATGCTCGAATGCAAAAGGGACGATATCACAGACATTGGGTTCATTGACCCGAACACAATGCATGTCAAAACCATAGACAATCCCCTCTATAACAAGGATACACCGCAGACTTTGCTAAGGTTTTTGAAGCGACAACGTGACAAAAAGCTAATACTTTGGCCTTACAACTTCGAGTGAGTCTTACTTGTCTTATAACACATTATATTTTGCTCACCGTATGTCAAAATTTTAACTAATGACTACATATTGAAACGTGCGTAGGTTTCACTTTATTCTTCTCGTCATCAATTTGGAAATTGGAGAAGTTGAAGTCTTGGACTCACTAAGCAAAGAAAAGGATCTATACGTGTCTTGTTTTTTAATGCTCGAAGGTAATTTTAATTCTTATCGGTTTGTTTCGTTAATTTCCTGCTTTGAACTAATTGATGACTCTTTTATGCATTTTCTTTTGTCGAGCAGCGTATGGCAAACTTTCATCAAGGAAGATACGTCCCGTGAATGGCCACCGAAGCTGCGATGGCGTGCGAAAGTAAGTAGTACTACCTAGGTCCACACACCTTTCAATTATCATACTTGACTATTGTTTGATTGAATTATATTCTTGTAAAGAAATGCCCGCAACAACCTCCGGGGACCGATCTCTGTGGATTCTTCGTTTGCGAGTACATCCGCAGAATTGTCAACGAGAGAACGAATAATGAAAGAAATAAAGAGGTACAAAAACAATCTTCACAAATTTGTTTTGTTATCATAAGTTGTGCTGAGTTTCAGTAATAGTTGTTTCATGTATTCATTTGTATCTTATTCTTTTATAGTTGGCAAGAAAGCGGAACAAGCTCTCAATCGATGACCGCTTCATAGCAATAGGCGAGGAATTGGCGGGATTTTTCCTTCGGGACGTCATACCACAACTCGCAGAGCACCACTATGAATGAAGATGTACATGTTACATATATAGTTGACTCGAAGAGTACCACTATGCTACATGTAATAGACATATATAGAGTACGCCTCGGAGAGCACCACTATGCATGAAGATCGATCTTCATGCATAGCTACTTAATTTGCGATCTTATGCAATAACATGTGTGTTATATTATATGCACCAACTTGCTATGCATCATCTTGATCTTCATGTACTACCTAAACCCAAACGCGTTTACTGGTGCATCGACGCGATATGAAACAAACCGATATCCCTAAACCTCTCCAAAACCCTAAAAAGCCAATTCTCTGCCGTGGCAGAGATTTGGGCAAATTCCCTGCCGCGGGGGGAACCTTTGGTACCGGTTCGTATTACCAACCGGTACCAAAGATCCTTAGCCCTGAGCTCTCCTGGTGTCCCACGTGGAGGCCCGTTTTATACCGGTTCGTAAGCAACCGGTACGAAAGGGGGGGGGGCTTTAGTGCCGAATAATTTGTACCGGTTGCAAAACCGGTACGAATGCCCCTCTGGAACCGGTACGCATGAGAGATTTTCTACTAGTGAATGGTGTCTCAGCCTCAGCCGGAGCGGCCCCCGGGGCTCCATCTTCACGACCAGGAACGCCTGGTGCTGGCGCTTCTGCCTCCTGAAGGACGACGCGAGCTGCGTGCGCGGTTTGCCGGGACGGCGAGGTCGTGGTGGCGACGATGAAGGAGAGCAGGAGGAGCATCGTGGCGGTGCTAGTGGATGGCGCCATTGGATCGGTCGATGCTTGGGAGTTGATCGGTAGCAGTTTGGTCGATGAGAATGATCGAGCTGCAGTGCACACTGTGAATCACGCGGTGAAGGTCGTTTATTTATACTCCAAGGAATGCATTGATATGCAGTGCGAAACATCCAACGCGAAGTAACGTGCTGCCGAGTTAAATTCATAGTGGAACTGTGTCTGTCACCCGTTGCTGGTACTAATTGGTAACTCCAGGTTTAATCTTGTGGCGAAACGTACAGAGCAACTAGTTGATGGTGGGGCTTTAATTTAACCACGATGCGTTTCATCCAACGTTACTCGTCGTCGTCCCGTGTAATTATCGTGTAACATACGGAGCGACACTCGTTAAAGCTCTGTCTCCTAACATGCAGCTTCGAGAACCTATCTTGTTATGCCAATACTCCATCTCATTTTTCGTATTTTTTCTTTGAGTAAAAATTAATTGAAATACGTGAAGATTGTTGCTATAAAATTAGCATCAATAAAAAGTGTTTCTTAATACAAATCCAATGATACTAATTACGTATAATATATACAATTTGTGTTTGCGAAAATTTCACTAATCTATTAATAATCATCAACAACAGTACAAATAGGTCAAAAAGTAAAAAAATAATTACAAATAGGTTATTGGACCACCTAGCGACGACTACAGACACTAGCCGAGCTGAAAGAGTGCCGCCGTCCTCGCCCCTCCAACACTGGAGCCGGTCAATGCTTGTCGTACTAGAATTTATTGTACTAGAAAAACGGGATGTCGTCGTGCTAAGGCCCCAAAAGTCCAGTGTACCAGAGCAGCAACCATCACCAATTATGACAACTGTAGATTAGAAGAGACTAGACTGAAACCACACCGATCGAACACGAAAACCAACCGGATCCCAAAAATCTGCTGGACACACGACTCCACCTGCCCTCCGCTGGCGCTAGACACACCACCAGAGCGAGAATATGACGGAGAGGATATTATTCTGACTTCAGGATAGCCGTCGCCTCACCATCCTGAATAATACACTGAAAACAAACTACACGAAGAACTGAAATTTTCCTACCGGCGATAGGTCGCGGTCCGCCACGCCTCCGAGGCCCCAAGGCCACCAGGACGGAACGGACCGGCAACGTCGTCAGCGAGAGGGACAAAACACTATATGTGTGTCAAAGATGCCTCACGATCGCCTTTGTAACTCATCCATGCCCGTACTGGTTGAAACTCCCTTAGAATAGAAAGCGATTGTAATATATTCAAAATTTTGTTGCTCAATGTTTGCTGCCAAAGTTCATCTTAAATACAAGTGTACCTTATTCATCGAAACGGGGCTAGTAATTTTGTACATTATACTACTCCTTTCATCTCTAAAAAATCTTCTCAACTTTATCTTGATAGGTATATAGACATATTTTAGTTATACGCATGATCTTTTGAGTAACTTTTCATGTTATAACATAGTTGCTAAGTTCTATTTATTAGAATTATATTTATCATGTCTATGTTTAGAGTACTTTGATCCCAGCTCACAATGCTTTTATAATAACTTGATCAAGATTGTGTTGGCTTCATGTCAGCTCAAATATTTTTTTATCACTTACCTACGCGAGGACGAGCAGGAGTTAAGCTTGGGGATGCTTGATATGTCGCAAACATATCTATAATTTTTGATGTGTCATGCTTGTTTTACACCAATTCATCTATATTTTGCTTACACTTCGTTGCGCTTTTATACATTTTTCAGCACTAACCTATTAACAAGATGCCACAGTGCCAGTTCCCTGTTTTCTGCTGTTTTTGTATTTCAGAAAAGTTGTACAGGAAATATTCTCGGAATTATACGAAACAAAAGGCGAAGTCAATATTTTACCGTAACGAAGACGAAGTCTGAAGGGGGGATGAGGAGGCGCCACAGGGCGGTCAGGCCACCCCATGGCGCGGCCAAGGGTGGGCCCGTGCCTAGGGGTGGTGTGCCCCCCAGGTAGCCACCGACCTCACCCTTCCGCCTATTTATTCACGATCTCGGGAAAAACCAAAATACCTGAGCCTCCATCCATAAAAAGTTCTGTCGTGGCCGCCATTGTAGACCGTAGCTTGATACGTCTCCGACGTATCGATAATTTCTTATGTTCTATGCCATATTATTGATGATACCTACATGTTTTATGCACACTTTATGTCATATTCGTGCATTTTCTGGAACTAACCTATTAACAAGATGCCGAAGTGCCGGTTCCTGTTTTCTGCTGTTTTTGGTTTCAGAAATCCTAGTAACGAAATATTCTCGGAATTGGACGAAACGAAGACCCAGGTTCCTATTTTCACCGGAAGCATCCAGAACACCCGGGAAGGACCGGAGGGGGGCATCGGGCCCCCGGACCATAGGCCGGCGCGGCCCGGGCCCTGGCCGCGCCGCCATATGGTGTGGCCCCCCCTTCGACCCTCCTGCGCCGCCTCTTCGCCTATATAAAGCCTCCGTCGCGAAACCCCTGAGGCGAAAAACTACGATACGGAAAACCTTCCAGAGCCGCCGCCATCGCGAAGCCAAGATCTGGGGGACAGGAGTCTCTGTTCCGGCACCCTGCCGGAGCGGGGAAGTGCCCCCGGAAGGCTTCTCCATCGACACCGCTGCCATCTCCACCGCCATCTTCATCACCGCTGCTGCTCCCATGAGGAGGGAGTAGTTCTCCATCGAGGCTCGGGGCTGTACCGGTAGCTATGTGGTTCATCTCTCTCCTATGTGCTTCAATACAATAATCTCATGAGCTGCCTTACATGATTGAGATTCATATGATGATGCTTGTAATCTAGATGTCATTATGCTAGTCAAGTGAGTTTTACTTATGTGATCTCCGGAGACTCCTTGTCCCACGTGTGTAAAGGTGACGAGTGTGTGCACCGTGTGGGTCTCTTAGGCTATATTTCACAGAATACTTATTCACTCGTTGAATGGCATAGTGAGGTGCTTATTTATATCTCTTTATGATTGCAATGTGTTTTGTATCACACTTTATCTATGTGCTACTCTAGTGATGTGTTATTAAAGTAGTTTATTCCTCCTGCACGTGTGCAAAGGTGACAGTGTGTGCACCGTGTTAGTACTTGGTTTATGCTATGATCATGATCTCTTGTAGATTGCGAAGTTAACTATTGCTATGATAATATTGATGTGATCTATTCCTCCTACATATGCATGAAGGTGACAGTGTGCATGCTATGCTAGTACTTGGTTTAGTCTTTTGATCTATCTTACACTAAAGGTTACTAAAATATGAGCATTATTGTGGAGCTTGTTAACTCCGGCATTGAGGGTTCGTGTAATCCTACGCAATGTGTTCATCATCCAACAAGAGTGTAGAGTATGCATTTATCTATTTTGTTATGTGATCAATATTGAGAGTGTCCACTAGTGAAAGTCTATTCCCTAGGCCTTGTTCCTAAATACTGCTATCGCTGCTTGTTTACTGTTTCTTTGCGTTACTACTGCTGCGTTACTACTGCTTGTTTACTGTCCTGGGCAAAGCACTTTTCCGGTGCCGTTGCTACTACTTATTCATACCACCCGTATTTCACTATCTCTTCGCCGAACTAGTGCACCTATTAGGTGTGTTGGGGACACAAGAGACTTCTTGCTTTGTGGTTGCGAGGGTTGCATGAGAGGGATATCTTTGACCTCTTCCTCCCCGAGATCGATAAACCTTGGGTGATCCACTTAAGGGAAACTTGCTGCTGTTCTACAAACCTCTCGCTCTTGGAGGCCCAACACCTGTCTACAAGAATAGAAGCTCCCGTAGACATCAAGCACTTTTACGGCGCCGTTGCCGGGGAGGAAAGGTAAAAAGGCACTCATACTCCGGTTCCAGGTAACGAGTACTTTTTCGGCGCCATTGTGTTTGTGCTCGAAGCTATTTCCTTTAGATCCTGCAATTGCATCTTTTTGTTTCTTGTTTACACTAGTTTGGCATAATGGACAACAATGAGCTTCTTATTCTATTTCCTGATTTAAAACATGGATTGTTTGATGCGAAAATTAAAAAACCTATGGAATCTTATTTGCATGCTCGGTAGTAATATTAGTATGAACGCTTTGAATACCATTGTTGCTAATGATATAGAAAATTCTAAGCTTGGGGAGGTCGGTTTTGATGAAAATGATCTCTTTAGCCCTCCGGGTATTGAGGAGAAAGTTTATGTTGACTATGATATGCCTCCCATTTATGATGATTATAATGATAGTGGTCTTTTGGTGCCGCCTACTATGGAGGATAAAGTTTATTATGATGATATTATGCCTCCTATATTTGATGATGAGAATAATAATGATAGCTACTTTGTTGAATTTGCTCCCACTACAACTAATAAAATTGATTATGCCTATGTGGAGAGTAATAATTTTATGCATGAGACTCATGATAAGAATGCTTTATGTGATAGTTATATTGTTGAGTTTGCTCATGATACTACTGAAAGTTATTATGAGAGAGGAAAATATGGTTGTATAAATTTTCATGTTACTAAAACACCTCTCTATGTGCTGAAATTTTTGAAGCTATACTTGTTTTGTCTTCCTATGCTTGTTACTTTGCTCTTCATGAACTTGTTTATTTACAAGACTCCTATGCATAGGAAGCATGTTAGACTTAAATTTGTTTTGAATTTGCCTCTTGATGCTCTCTTTTGCCTCAAATACTATTTCTTGCGAGTGCGTCATTAAAACTGCTGAGCCCATCTTAATGGCTATAAAGAAAGAACTTCTTGGGAGATAACCCATGTGTTATTTTGCTACAGTACTTTGTTTTATATTTGTGTCTTGGAAGTTGTTTACTACTGTAGCAACCTCTCTTTATCTTAGTTTTGTGTTTTGTTGTGCCAAGTAAAGTCTTTGATAGTAAAGTAAGTACTAGATTTGGATTACTGCGCAGTTCCAGATTTCTTTGCTGTCACGAATCTGGGTCTAATTCTCTGTAGGTAACTCAGAAAATTAAGCCAATTTACGTGAGTGATCCTCAGATATGTACGCAACTTTCATTCAATTTGAGCATTTTCGTTTGAGCAAGTCTGGTGGCCTAATAAAATCAATCTTTACGGACTGTTCTGTTTTGACAGATTCTGTCTTTTATTTCGCATTGCCTCTTTTGCTATATTGGATGTATTTCTTTGATCCATTAATGTCCAGTAGCTTTATGCAATGTCCAGAAGTGTTAAGAATGATTGTGTCACCTCTGAACATGTGAATTTTTATTATGCACTAACCCTCTAATGAGTTGTTTCGAGTTTGGTGTGGAGGAAGTTTTCAAGGATCAAGAGAGGAGTATGATGCAATATGATCAAGGAGAGTGAAAGCTCTAAGCTTGGGGATGCCCCGGTGGTTCACCCCTGCATATTCTAAGAAGACTCAAGCGTCTAAGCTTGGGGATGCCCAAGGCATCCCCTTCTTCATCGACAACATTATCAGGTTCCTCCCCCGAAACTATATTTTTATTCCGTCACATCTTATGCACTTTGCTTGGAG
The DNA here is from genome assembly GCF_022539505.1 of Lolium rigidum. Classification (NCBI taxonomy): domain Eukaryota; kingdom Viridiplantae; phylum Streptophyta; class Magnoliopsida; order Poales; family Poaceae; genus Lolium; species Lolium rigidum. The sequence continues at coordinate 347,320,959 of NC_061508.1, forward strand.
CGTCGGTTTGTTTTTGTTTTTGTTTTGTTTGAATAAAATGGATCCTAGCATTCACTTTATGGGAGAGAGACACGCTCCGCTGTAGCATATGGACAAATATGTCCTTAGGCTCTACTCATAGTATTCATGGCGAAGTTTCTTCTTCGTTAAATTGTTATATGGTTGGAATTGGAAAATGCTACATGTAGTAACTCTAAAATGTCTTGGACAATTTGATACTTGGCAATTGTTGTGCTCATGTTTAAGCTCTTGCATCATATACTTTGCACCCATTAATGAAGAAATACTTAGAGCTTGCTAATTTGGTTTGCATATTTGGTTTCTCTAGAGTCTAGATAACATCTAGTATTGAGTTTTGAACAACAAGGAAGACGGTATGGAGTCTTATAATGTTTACAATATGTCTTTTATGTGAGTTTTGCTGTACCGTTCATCTTTGTGTTTGTTTCAAATAACCTTGCTAGCCTAAACCTTGTATCGAGAGGGAATACTTCTCATGCATCCAAAATACTTGAGCCAACCACTATGCCATTTGTGTCCACCATACCTACCTACTACATGGTATTTATCCGCCATTCCAAAGTAAATTGCTTGAGTGCTACCTTTAAAATTCCATCATTCACCTTTGCAATATATAGCTGATGGGACAAATAGCTTAAAAACTATTGTGGTATTGAATATGTACTTATGCACTTTATCTCTTATTAAGTTGCTTGTTGTGCGATAATCATGCTTCTGGGGACGCCATCAACTATTCTTTGTTGAATATCATGTGAGTTGCTATGCATGTCCGTCTTGTCTGAAGTAAGAGAGATCTACCACCTTAATGGTTGGAGCATGCATATTGTTAGAGAAGAGCATTGGGCCGCTAACTTAAGCCATGATTCATGGTGGAAGTTTCAGTTTTGGACATATATCCTCAATCTCATATGAGAATAATAATTGTTGCCACATGCTTATGCATTAAAGAGGAGTCCATTATCTGTTGTCCATGTTGTCCCGGTATGGATGTCTAAGTTGAGAATAATCAAAAGCGAGAAATCCAAAATGCGAGCTTTCTCCTTAGACCTTTGTACAGGCGGCATGGAGGTACCACATTGTGACACTTGGTCAAAACATGTGCATTGCAAAGATCCGGTAGTCCAAGTTAATTAGGACAAGGTGCGGGCACTATTAGTATACTATGCATGAGACTTGCAACTTGTAAGATATAATGTACATAACTCATATGCTTTATTACTACCGTTGACAAAATTGTTTCATGTTTTCAAAATAAAAGCTCTAGCACAAATATAGCAATCGATGCTTTCCTCTTTGAAGGACCATTCTTTTTACTTTTATGTTGAGTCAGCTCACCTATCTCTCTCCACCTCAAGAAGCAAACACTTGTGTGAATCAGTGCATTGATTCCTACATACTTGCATATTGTACCTGTTATATTACTCTATGTTGACTATTATCCATGAGATATACATGTTATAAGTTGAAAGCAACCGCTGAAACTTAATCTTCCTTTGTGTTGCTTCAATACCTTTACTTTGATTTATTGCTTTATGAGTTAACTCTTATGCAAGACTTATTAATACTTGTCTTGAAGTACTATTCATGAAAAGTCTTTGCTTTATGATTCACTTGTTTACTCATGTCATTACCATTGTTTTGATCGCTGCATCCACTACATATGTTTACAAATAGTATGATCAAGGTTATGATGGCATATCACTTCGAAATTATCTTTGTTATCGTTTTACCTGCTCGGGACGAGCGTAACTAAGCTTGGGGATGCTTGATACGTCTCCGACGTATCGATAATTTCTTATGTTCTATGCCATATTATTGATGATACCTACATGTTTTATGCACACTTTATGTCATATTCGTGCATTTTCCGGAACTAACCTATTAACAAGATGCCGAAGTGCAAGTTCCTGTTTTCTCGCTGTTTTTGGTTTCGTAAATCCTAGTAACGAAATATTCTCGAATTGGACGAAACGAAGACCCAGGTTCATATTTTCACCGGAAGCATCCGGAACACCCGAGAAGGACCGAGAGGGGGCACTGGGCCCCCAGACCATAGGCCGGCGCGGCCCAGGCCCTGGCCGCGCCGCCATATGGTGTTGCCCCCCCTTCGACCCTCCTGCGCCGCCTCTTCGCCTATATAAAGCCTCCGTCGCGAAACCCCTGAGGCGAAAAACTACGATACGGAAAACCTTCCAGAGCCGCCGCCATCGCGAAGCCAAGATCCGGGGGACAGAGTCTCCGTTCCGGCACCCTGCCGGAGCGGGGAAGTGCCCCCGAAGGCTTCTCCATCGACACCGCTGCCATCTCCACCGCCATCTTCATCACCGCTGCTGCTCCCATGAGGAGGGAGTAGTTCTCCATCGAGGCTCGGGGCTGTACCGGTAGCTATGTGGTTCATCTCTCTCCTATGTGCTTCAATACAATAATCTCATGAGCTGCCTTACATGATTGAGATTCATATGATGATGCTTGTAATCTAGATGTCATTATGCTAGTCAAGTGAGTTTTACTTATGTGATCTCCGGAGACTCCTTGTCCCACGTGTGTAAAGGTGACAGTGTGTGCACCGTGTGGGTCTCTTAGGCTATATTTCACAGAATACTTATTCACTGTTGAATGGCATAGTGAGGTGCTTATTTATATCTCTTTATGATTGCAATGTGTTTTGTATCACACTTTATCTATGTGCTACTCTAGTGATGTGTTATTAAAGTAGTTTATTCCTCCTGCACGTGTGCAAAGGTGACAAGTGTGTGCACCGTGTTAGTACTTGGTTTATGCTATGATCATGATCTCTTGTAGATTGCGAAGTTAACTATTGCTATGATAATATTGATGTGATCTATTCCTCCTACATATGCATGAAGGTGACAAGTGTGCATGCTATGCTAGTACTTGGTTTAGTCTTTTGATCTATCTTACACTAAAGGTTACTAAAATATGAGCATTATTGTGGAGCTTGTTAACTCCGGCATTGAGGGTTCGTGTAATCCTACGCAATGTGTTCATCATCCAACAAGAGTGTAGAGTATGCATTTATCTATTTTGTTATGTGATCAATGTTGAGAGTGTCCACTAGTGAAAGTCTATTCCCTAGGCCTTGTTCCTAAATATCGCTATCGCCGCTTGTTTATCGTTTTATCGCGTTACTACTGCTGCGTTACTACCGCTTGTTTATCGTCCCGGGCAAAGCACTTTTCCGGTGCCGTTGCTACTACTTATTCATACCACCTGTATTTCACTATCTCTTCGCCGAACTAGTGCACCTATTAGGTGTGTTGGGGACACAAGAGACTTCTTGCTTTGTGGTTGCAGTGGTTGCATGAGAGGGATATCTTTGACCTCTTCCTCCCTGAGATCGATAAACCTTGGGTGATCCACTTAAGGGAAACTTGCTGCTGTTCTACAAACCTCTGCTCTTGGAGGCCCAACACTGTCTACAAGAATAGAAGCTCCCGTAGACATCATAGCTCGGGAGGGTTCTGAAGCTCTTCCCGGCACCCTGCCGGAGGGGAGATCGTCACCGAAGGCCTCTACATCGCCATGCCCACCTCCGAAGTGATGCGTGAGTAGTTCATCCCTGGACTATGGGTCCGTAGCAGTAGCTAGTAGTTCATCTTGTGAGCTGCCTATCATGATCAAGATCATCATTATGTAATGCTACAGGTAATGTTTGCTGGGATATGATAAATATTGAATACTATGTTGAGAACGATTATATATACTATTCATATGTTATTTGTGATCTTGCATGCTTTCCGTTGCTAGTAGATACTCTGGCCAAGTAAATGCTTGTGACTCCAAGATGGAGTATTTATGCTCGATGGTGGGTTCATGCCTCTGGTTTTCTAGAAGAGTGACAATAACTTCTAAGATTGTAGATGTGTTATTGCTACTAGGGAGAAAACAACAATGTTTTATCCAAGGGTAATTCTATTGTTTAATTTACACATATTGTTTAATGCGATAATCTGCTGCTTGCAACTTAATACTGGAAGGGGTGATGTCTACTCGCGCTTCTATTCCTGTAGACAGTGTTGGGCCTCCAAGAGCAGAGGTTCGTAGAACAGCAGCAAGTTTCCCTTAAGTGAATCACCCAATGTTTATCAAACTCAGGGAGGTAGAAGTCAAAGATATCTGATAACGCGTGAAGCACACGTCCGTTGGGAACCCCAAGAGAAAGGTGTGATGCGTACAGCAGCAAGTTTTCCCCAGTAAGAAACCAAGGTTATCGAACCAGTAGGAGATGAAGGCCACGTGAAGGTTGTTGGTGAAGGAGTGTAGTGCGGCGCAACACCAGGGATTCCGGCGCCAACGTGGAACCTGCACAACACAATCAAAATACTTTGCCCCAACTTAACAGTGAGGTTGTCAATCTCACCGGCTTGCTGTAAACAAAAGATTAAACGTATGGTGTGGAGAATGATGTTTGTTTGCGAAGAACAGCAGAGAATAGAGTTTGCAGTAGATTGTATTTCAGATGTAAAAGAATGGACCGGGGGTCCATAGTTCACTAGTGGTATCTCTCCAATAATATAAATAGCATGTTGGGTGAACAAATTACAGTTGGGCAATTGACAAATAGAGAGGGCATAACAATGCACATACATATCATGATGACTACTATGAGATTTACTTAGGGCATTACGACAAAGTACATAGACCGCTATCCAACATGCATCTATGCCTAAAAAGTCCACCTTCGGGTTAGCATCCGCACCCCTTCCAGTATTAAGTTGCAAACAACAGACAATTGCATTAAGTATGGTGCGTAATGTAATCAACACAAATATCCTTAGACAAAGCATTGATGTTTTATCCCTAGTGGCAACAACACATCCATAACCTTAGAACTTTTTGTCACTGTCCCGCATTCAATGGAGGCATGAACCCACTATCGAGCATAAATACTCCCTCTTGGAGTCACAAGTATCAACTTGGCCCGAGCCTCTACTAGCAACGGAGAGCATGCAAGATCATAAACAACACATATATGATAGATCAATTAATCAACTTGACATAGTATTCCATATTCATCGGATCCCAACAAACACAACATGTATCATTACAAATAGACGATCTTGATCATGATAGGCAGCTCACAAGATCTAAACATGATAGCACAAGAGGAGAAGACAACCATCTAGTTACTGCTATGGACCCATAGTCCAAGGATGAACTACTCACGCATCAATCCGGAGGCGGGCATGAAGATGTGGAGTCCTCCGGTGATGATTCCCCTCTCCGACAGGGTGCCGGAGGCGATCTCCTGAATCCCCCGAGGTGGGATTGGCGGCGGCGGCGTCTCTGGAACTTTTCTCGTATCGTGGCTCTCGGTACTAGGGCTTTCGCGACGGAGAGAATAAATAGGTGAAGGGGCAGAGTCGGAGGGCGCCCGAGGGGCCCACCCCACAGGCCGGCGCGACCCCTCCTGGCCGCGCGACCCTAGGGTGTGGGGCCACCTTGGCCCCTCTCCGTCTCTCCTTCGGTGTTCTGGAAGGCTCTGTGCAAAATAAGACCGTGGGCTTTTGTTTCGTCCAATTCCGAGAATATTTCCTATGTAAGATTTCTGAAACCAAAAACAGCAGAAAACAGGAACTGGCGCTTCGGCATCTTGTTAATAGGTTAGTGCCGTAAAATGCATCAAAATGATATAAAGTGTATATAAAACATGTGAGTATTGTCATATAACTAGCATGGAACATAAGAAATTATAGATAAGTTTGAGACGTATCAAGCATCCCCAAGCTTAGTTCCTACTCGCCCTCGAGTAGGTAAACGATAACAAGGATAATTTCTGAAGTGACGTGCTGCTATCATAATCTTGATCAATACTATTGTAAAGCATATGAGATGAATCAAGTGATTCAAAGCAATGGTAAAAATCATGACTAAACAACTGAATCATATAGCAAAGACTTTTCATGAATAGTACTTTCAAGACAAGCATCAATAAGTCTTGCATAAGAGTTAACTCATAAAGCAATAGATTCTTAATAGAAGGTTTTGAAGCAACACAAAGGAAGATATAAGTTTCAGCAGTTGCTTTCAACTTCAACATGTATATCTCATGGATAATTGTCAATACAAAGTAATATGATGAATGCAAATAAGCAAGTATGTGAGAATCAATGCACTCAGTTAACACAAGTGTTTGCTTCTAAATTAGAAAGAAGTAGGTAAACTGACTCAACATAAACTAAAAGAAAGGCCCTTCGCAGAGGGAAGCAGGGATTACTCTTGTGCTAGAGCTTTTTATTTTGAAAACATGAAAATAATTTTGTCAACGGTAGTAATAATTCATATGTGTTATGCATAAAACATCCTATAAGTTGCAAGCCTCATGCATCGAGTACCAATAGTGCTCGCACCTTGTCCTAATTAGCTCGGATTTACATGGATTATCATTGCATTACATATGTTTCAACCAATTGTCATAAAGGGGTACCTCTATGTCACATGTACAAAGGTCCAAGGAGATCGATCGCATTTGATTTCTCGTTTTTGATAAATCTCAACTTGAGGACATCCGTACCGGGACAACATAGAAAACAGATAATGGACTCCTCTTTAATGCTTAAGCATTCAACAACAGATAATATTCTCACAAGAGATTGAGGATTAATGTCCAAACTGAAACTTCCACCATGATACATGGCTTTGGTTGGCGGCCCAATGTTCTTCTCTAACAATATGCATACTCAACCCATTTAATCATGATAAATCACCCTTACTTCAGACAAGACGAACATGCATAGCATCTCACATGATATTCAACAAAGGTGTAATAGTTGATGGCGTCCCCGAAACATGGTTACCGCTCAACAAGCAACTTAATAAGAGATAAAGTGCATAAGTACATATTCAATACCACAATAGTTTTTAAGCTATTTTCCCATGAGCTATGTATTGCAAAGACAAAGAATGAAATTTTAAAGGTAGCACGCAAGCAATTTACTTGGAATGGTAGAAAAATACCACATAGTAGGTAGTTATGGTGGACACAAATGGCATGGGTTTTGGCTCAAGGTTTTGGATGCACGAGAAGCATTCCCTCTCAGTACAAGGCTTTGGCTAGCAAGGTTGTTTGAAGCAAACACAAGTATGAACCGGTACAGCAAAACTTACATAAGAACATATTGCAAGCATTATAAGACTCTACACTCGTCTCCTTGTTGTTCAAACACTTTTACCAGAAAATATCTAGACTTTTAGAGAGACCAATCATGCAAACCAAATTTCAACAAGCTCTATGGTAGTTCTTCACTAATAGGTTTAAACTACATGATGCAAGAGCTTAAACATGATCTATTTGAGAGTTCAAAACAATTGCCAAGTATCAAATTATTCAAGACCATATACCAATTACCACATGGAGCATTTTCTGTTTCCAACCAAATAGCAATGAACGAAGCGGTTTTCAACCTTCGCCATGAACATTAAAAGTAAAGCTAAGAACACCAGTGTTCATATGAAACAGCGGAGCGTGTCTTTCTCCCACACAAGGAATGCTAGGATCCGAATTTATTAAAAAAAAACAAAAAAAAACATACAGACGCTCCAACTAAAGCATATAAGATGTGACGGAATAAAAATATAGTTTCACTAGAGGTGACCTGATAAGTTGTCGATGAAGAAGGGGATGCCTTGGGCATCCCCAAGCTTAGATGCTTGAGTCTTCTTGAAATATGCAGGGATGAACCACGGGGGCATCCCCAAGCTTAGACTTTTCACTCTTCTTGATCATATTATATCATCCTCCTCTCTTGACCCTTGAAAACTTCCTCCACACCAAACTCAAAACAAACTCATTAGAGGGTTAGTGCATAATCAAAAATTCACATGTTCAGAGAGGACACAATCATTCTTAACACTTCTGGACATTCCTCAAAGTTACTGAAAGTTAATGGAACAAAGAAATCCATTCAACACAGTAAAAGAGGCAATGTGAAATAAAAGGCAGAATCTGTCAAAACAGAACAGTCCGTAAAGACGAATTTTTTAGAGGCACTTAACATGCTCAGATGAAGAATCTCAAATTGAATGAAAGTTGCGTACATATCTGAGGATCACTCATGAATTTTCGCAGATTTTTCCGAGTTTCCTACAGAGAGTTCTACTCAAATTCGTGACAGCTAGAAATCTGTTTCTGCGCAGAAATCCAAATCTAGTATCAACCTTACTACCAAAGACTTTACTTGGCACAACAATGCAATAAAATAAAGATAAGGAGAGGTTGCTACAGTAGTAACAACTTCCTAGACACAAATATAAAACAAAAATTTCAGAAATAAAACAATGGGTTGTCTCCCATAAGCGCTTTTCTTTAACGCCTTTCAGCTAGGCGCAGAAAGTGTAACTCAAGTATTATCAAGAGAAGAAGCATTAACATCATAATTTGTTCTAATAATAGAATCAAAAGGTAACTTCATTCTCTTTCTAGGGAAGTGTTCCATACCTTTCTTGAGCGGGAATTGATATTTAATATTTCCTTCTTTCATATCAATAATAGCACCAACAGTTCGAAAAAGGGTCTTCCCAAGATAATAGGACAAGATGCATTGCATTCAATATCCAAGACAACAAAATCAACGGGGACAAGGTTATTGTTAACCGTAATGTGAACATTATCAATCCTCCCCAAAGGTTTCTTTATAGAATTATCAGCAAGATTAACATCCAAATAACAATCTTTCAATGGTGGCAAGTCAAGCATATCATAGAGTTTCTTAGTCATAACAGAAATACTTGCACCAAGATCACATAAAGCATTACAATCAAAATCATTGACCCTCATTTTAATGATGGGCTCCCAACCATCTTCCAACTTCCTAGGAATAGAAGTTTCAAGTTTTAATTTCTCTTCTCTAGCTTTAATGAGAGCATTTGTAATATGTTTTGTAAAGGCCAAATTTATAGCACTAGCATTAGGACTTCTAGCAAGTTTTTGTAAGAACTTAATAACTTCAGAGATATGACAATTATCAAAATCTAAACCATTATGATCTAAAGCAATGGGATCATTGTTTCCAATATTCTGAAAAATTTCAGCACTTTTATCACAAACAGTTTCAGCAGTTTCAGGCAGTTTTGCACGCTTTGCACTAGGAGTAGAAACATTGCCAACACCAATTATTTTATCACAAACTATAGTAGACTTAAAGTTTACGAGATGGATTTGGTTACAAAGTTTTGAAGAGCCTTACATAATGTAATTTGCACAAGTTCATGTGTTTTGCGGGACAAAGCGGATCCCGCTTTTGTAACTCTGCATAGTAGTTTATGTAGACATCTTAGTTTGATAAAATAAAATCTTTATTCTAGAATAGTAATCATATTTGTTTATAAAGAAGTAAAAAGATGTTAAATAAGTGAGTGAGTATGACAGCTCTTGTTTCCCTCACCTCAACTGAAGTAAGAATAGATATGAAATATGAGCTCATGTGTACCTTTTGCAAAGTGTGGTATGTAGAAGGTCAAATCAATCTATTCGAGTATCACCTAGGTATGATTTGGTTGGGCATATATATACATTTGCACCTAAAGGACCTATAATGGTTGCACTATTTATCATGCCTATGGTTTAGTCATGTTCTCTTATTGGTTGGGTACCCTGAGAAGAGCGGGACACCACCGTCTAGACAACATGATGGAAGACACAATATTCACAACACACGTGCATCTAAAGGAGTGGGAGGCTACTCAACTGTGTGTTATTTAGCCTTGTTAAAATCCTGTAGTATGCCGCGGGTGGAGGAGCATATGTCGTGAGTTATTGCGCACTACGTGCCTCAATCGTGGTGCGAGCACCCTACCCTAGTTGTTAGATCCGTCATTAGAAAGTTGTGTCACATAGGGGTGTTTTGCATGTGCTCTAGCAACAACTATCGATGTTTTCAAGATGTGGTAGTGTGGCCGTGGTTGCTAGGTCAAACACACATATAGAATGGTCATGTTTCTAGCTATAGCCCAAAAATACAAGAGCCATCTCACTAATGAGCTGATTTTCCCCTAAAAAAACTAATGATCTGATTTAGGTCTAGCCCAATGCGTGTTTCTGTCGTCCTTATCCCTCAATATTCTCATGGCCCACAATGCCTCTAATCTTGTTTCCTACCCATTCATGCACGCCAGCCTAGCCCAACCTGCCAGCATCATGCATGTGCTGGGCTTGTGCTAGGCCCCCACAAAACAGAGTTCTATGAACCTTGAAGGCCCAGACGACTATTACAATGAATAACACGAGGAGCACACAAAAAAAAGTTATAAATACACGAGGAGCGCAAGAAACTTGACACTTGGGTACTAAGACAGAATCAACACTTTGGGATCTGAACTAATCACAGTGCAAACTGAACGGCTCGCCAAACCCACATGTTTATTCCTGGCCCCTACACTACACGGACCAACACTTACACTTCACATGGATCAAGGTCTCATGGATGGCAGGCAGCACGCATGGAGGACGTATGTCCAGCTCGAGATCTCTGCATCTCTGAAGCTGTCGTACAGAGAAATTCTAAATTACCACCATGGTTGATGCCCTGGAGTTCGTGATCGTGGCCTAACACGCCCTGATCTCGCGTGAGAGGGAGACGCCGTATCTACTTCACTGTTTAAGTTCTTGTGTCAGAGTCAGAGGAGGAGCGAGGCTAGGTCGAAACGTGAAAGAAACTGTTTGCGTGCGAGAGCCGCGCGCGCGATTAATTTAAGGGGCGATCGTTCGTTGAGGCTGACCGGACGGATCTCGCGGATCGATCGCATCTGTAGTTCTGTACCGGACACGCGGAATATTCTGAGCCGGAAATTCGCATAGTTAGTTGTCTACCCTACGCCGCAACGCAAAATGATGATCCAACTAATAATCTGACAGCGGCGTCGAGTCAGCGACACCAAAAGGGCTCGTGGGCGTTCGGCATCTTCTCCCGGCAGCCGCCGCCCGATTCCGCATAATTCCTCCGATCCCAGCGAGCTTTTGCCTGCTGGCGGCTGACTCCTCATCCGGTTTAAAGCCTGAGCCGCCTCCCGTCCGACAACCATTCTGTCTGCTAGTTAGAGCCGGGGGCAGGATGAGCTCCGGCGGCTGCTCGACGTGCCTGGAGATCATCTTCGCCGCCGTGCTCCCGCCGCTCGGCGTCTTCTTCCGCTACGGCTGCTGCAGCGTAAGCAAACCGACCACTACTCCTTCCTTATTCAGCTCTACATTAGCCGTAGTAGTGATTTGCTGAACTATCTTCTGAGTTCTGACTTCTGACGGCTCGGCCTCTGCGCGCGTGCGCAGTCGCAGTTCTTCATCTCCCTGCTGCTGACCATGCTCGGCTACGTCCCCGGCATAGTCTACTCCGTCTACGTCATCCTCAAGACGGCGCCGGAGCTGCCCGGCATCGACGGCGACCGGCCCTACTACATCCTCGCCTGAGGATCTCCTTCGTCCATATTTGTACATACTGCTGTAGCGTAGCTTTCTGTATACCACTATATGTGTCGCCATTGGTTTGGTTGGGGATGACTTGTAAGCTGTGCGTAGCTAGTGCTTTGAGGGAATTCCTCCCAATTCTTGGCGTAGCGGCCGGTGGTTGTACCTGTAGTCAGTCTCCTTTCTTGGCCTCTAATTAAGTTGTGCGTAGCTAGCTTAGTGGTTTGAGGAGATTCTTGGCGTAGCGGTGGTTGTACTTGTGCTATTCGTTCTCGATTCTCAGGATTGGTGGCATGGCAATGGCATGGTGCTTGGTGCATAATTGGTTAGGCTGTCGGTTCTCTAGGATTTATATAAACCCGCTGCCCGCTCCCGAGCCAGCTGTTGAAAAAATAAGTAATGCAGTGACAGATCTCCACCATGGTCTGTGCTCGCTTCTCCAATCAATCTGGGACGTATTTTCTTTTCCCGAGTTGAGTTGAATCGATGAACTCTGACGACAGTTCTGGATACTGACCAGAGGTGAAGGTGATCCGGACAAGTAGTGTATGTCAATGGATGCACTGCGTATCCGACGCTGAGTAACAGCGATTAACTGTATCACTGACTATTACTGCTTGGATTAATGGCTAAGCAGTGTTGTGGACCTTTTGTGCTGCAGAGTAGTACGTTTAGACATAGTTGAGAAAAATACAGAAATAGATTCAGCTGCACCGGGCAGTTTCATTCGGACAGTTCACGGTTGTAACCTACAGTTGCACTGTCAGGAAGGAGGGAGGTGACCAAGGAAGTGATGTTACAGAGATCTATGTGAATCTTCAGATCCATGTCTGAACTAGTGCTTGTTTGCACTGGCTGAACCACGCAGTTGACCTCAGACTGAACAAATACCTCCTCCGTTCTGTTTTAATCGACGCAGACGCACGCACAAAAACACAGCAGCCTGTTAGTGTTGGCGTCAATTAATTCAGACCGGAGGTAGTACGTACTATCTCCGTGAGTAGTACTGTAATGAACTGCGTAGGTGGGATAGGATGCTTCTATTGCCTGAAGCGAGTGCTGCCTCAAAGCTTCTAAATACGCGGTTAAAGATAACATCAGATAAGAAAATGCTATCCATGTGGTCGATTCCACCACCCTGCATTTTGTGTGTTCAGAGCATGGTGCCGATGGAATTTCTGTGTTAGAAATTGTGCTACGTTGCCGGTTCCAGAGACGTGTGTATGGACTGTTTTTTTTCTCCCCTAAAATTTGTGGTCTAAAGTCGTCTCATTTGTATTCTGGAAGAAAAAAAGTCGTCTCATATGGTCACATGGATGTGGTAGAGCGCTGGTAGTGTCACCAGTAGCTTGCAAAGGATGCATACTTCAATAACAATCAAAATATGGCTAGATAGTAATCCCTAGCGACACTTATTATACCTCCTCTGTTCTTGATTGTTTGGATTAGAACTATGCCATAAACTTGCTGTTTGGGCTGTTCTTCTTTGAGGAAAGAATCTTGTTGCTGCTGGCTCGTGAGCCACAGATTAGCGCTGTCCATGTTGGAAACTGCTACTACAGTTTGCAATGGATGGGGTGTGAAAATTTGTTGTGTTTTGCCTGAGATGACGTGAATTAAGTTAATCTAGTGACTGGGTTGGTAAAATGAAATGAAATAATATAGTGACTGAATCAGTTAACTCTAGCGAGAGTCCAATATTTTGACCCTACTTAAAGGCAACACGGACAACACCCAATACCGAGTAAACGTACTTTTTTGCAGAGAGTACATTCCAACTCTTGATGAAAAGATTGACCACCCCTTCCAGAAATACATGGCTTATTCTTGGCAGAGTGGTGACTCGAGAGTGAAAGTGGTGAAGGGCAAATTATTAGTTCACACCTGGTGCAATCTATAATTTTTTTAAGAGTTTCACCTAAGCTTCATAGTCTTGTACTCCAGAAACCTCAGCCAAGTTGTTTTTCCAAAGTTTTGTTGATATTAAAGGATACTATGAAAATTAATACATACAAATGTTTGATGTGATAGTATTGGTGTGATTAGTTATGCGGTGGTATTCATGGTAGCAAAAGAGTTTGGTAAGCATCCCAAACCAGACGAAGACGGTCCGCGTGATAAATATTACAAGAATACCACTAGTATGTACCTTAATACACATATGGGTGTATACATAATTAATTATGCTAATCATACCTAAATTGGTATCCAAGATAGTATGTTGAAAAATATATATCAAGAAAAACAACACATCGTTATCGAAAAGATGGGTTCCAAGAGAGTAAAAATATTTCGTACAAATAGGTTGGTTAGACAAAAATATGATCAAACATTCAAGTATTTTTTCTTGATGTTAGGATAAAGATTGACAAAGCGTGGTATGATAGACAAATGATACTTTGTGATCCAACTTAAAATACATATGTGATAGTATTGGTGTGATTAGATATGATGTGTAATCCATTGTACTAAGAGAGTTTGGTAAGCATCCCAAACAAAACAAAAACAATTTGCGTGATAAATAAAAAATAATTAGTTTGTAAAATAAAATGAATTATACATAGATTGGCGTGGAACAATCTTCGATATTTTTTTGGTAAATAAAGTATTACATGATAACACCAGTAACAAAAGTAAGTAAATGCATAGATCATACAATTTTAAATCAATTTAAAGAAAATATTGAAAATAAACTAGCAATACATAAAGCTAATGATTTGAGGAAATTCTTGGTGTAGCCGTGGTTGCACTTGTGTTGTTCGTTCTCAATTGGATTGGTGGATGGCAATTGCATCGTGGCTCGTAATTGGTTCGGATGTTGGTTCTTTGGAACGTAAATCCGCTACCGGCTCTCGAGCTAGTTGCTGAAAAAATAAGTAATGCAGTGAGTGAGTTTCACCTTGGTTTGTGTTGGCACCTCGAATCAACCTAGGCAGCATTTTATTTTACCGAGTTGAGTTGAATCTATGAATTGTAGTGCCAATTATTGAGCCCGTTAAAGAAGGCATCAACGCCCTTTCGCATATTCCTCATGGATTTGGCCAAGTCACTGGTCTTGTCACCAAGGTGGTGCCAACTAGATGTTCCAACAGAGATCATCACACCATTGTTCATGGCCTCCCCGCTTTAAGATTGACTTCCCTATCTATCATGCTCGCCATTATATGATATACTCTAGGCCCAATGGACATGGGTTGTGGGCTGACTGCAATGTGCTTGACATGTGGCGTGACGATGATAAGAAGCAAGTTGTGGCTGCGATGCGAGGGTATCGAAGAAGTCTGAAGAAAGGAACATAACCAACTCTCCTTGCTACCTCTCTCTCTGCTGCTCTCTTTCTCTGTTCTCTGAATTCAGGCATCGATCATGCCTCATGTCGGCAATCATACTGGCAAGGGGGTGGGGTGTAACTTCTTGAGCCTACCACTTTTGGTGTATCATCTTGTAAATGTAGAATTCCAATTTATTGTGGACAAAATGGCAAGCAAGTTATAAATTGGTCAAGGCAAAAATTTCACCACTGCAAGTATAGTTGCCCTTGTCAAGTCTGTAACCACATCACAAGCAATATATCATCTTATGACACTAGCGTCTCCTAGAGGCATCATGAATCCATACTCGAGCTTGAGCAGGCTTTCCGGCTTTGGATAGAGTTTCGAGCGGGAAAAACGTGAAGTTAAATGGGAACTATCACTATTACCCTAATAAATTACAAACCATTGTAACACTCCTCTTAGTACATTCAAACCATTAGTGTTAGTCTTCGTCCAAGTTATAAAAAGATACATACAATTAACTTGAATTTGTGCTGGCCTGACCCATCCAAGTGAAAAACATCACTGACCTTTATTTAATAATCACTACAAGAGATGGGGGATTTGTTGACGAAAACCCTGGTGACAAAAATGCATACCGTCATGGATGTGTCCTTATAGGTGAAGAATTCATCTTTCGTCAAGCATTTAAGGTAATGCTTGACGGTATGATTTCTCGTCAAGAAAAAATCGTCACCCATTACCCAAGCGGGAAGGGCTTCCATCGTGTCCGTTAATAGGTGACGAAATCAAAGATCGAGGTGACGAAATATTACTAAGTTACTTTATTAAATGTTATTAGTTTTATATATCATGCGTGACCCACTTGTCGGGAACATATTTAATTAAGTAAAAATTGTGGTTTGGAAGAATCGAACAAGGGCTTCGAGCGTGACCGACGCGGAGTCTTACCGCTAAGGTAGATATGGAATTTTGATCCGGATCCGTAAGTAGTCTATTCTACATATTTATTTCAATGGTGTGATCTAGATGTTACGACATAATAATTCCCTTATTAATATTTATGTCGGACGAGGGTGCCTCGTTTAAGTCGCGCCGCTAGCGGTACACGGCCTATATAGGTGCTCTTGCTAACGATCGAATCGACTAGGGTTCTCGTCGAGGTGAGAAGAATTCCGTGTAGGCTCCATTGTGGTGGCGGCGAGACGCATCATCGGTGAGTTCTCCTGATTGTTCGTTAGGTCTAGATTTTTTAATCGGTTGTCAAGATCTGTTCGAAGAACGTTGGCATGTTCTTAAGCGAAGCTGTAGGCAATGGATCGAAGTTGGATAACCGATGGCACCAAGAAGTTCACAACAAAGTACATGGCGGGTGTTAGGGATTTCATCAAGTTTGCGCGAGAACACTTGGACAATACAGATGAACCAATCTTGTGCCCTTGCAAGGACTGCCTAAATCTGATACGTCAGGATATAAAAACAGTCGAGGATCAATGCAATTGTTCAGGTATGTCCATGACGTATACAAGATGGACTAGACATGGGGAAGATTTTAGTGATGATGAAGGGCGGGATAGAAACGATGATGGTGCGTATGATAGTGACAACGATGAAGAGGAAGACAATGGTGATTGTTATGTTGATGATTCGTCTAGTATGATCGATGAGCTGCGAAGTACTGGAAATAAAGGTCCGACACTGCCAAATCTGTATGCTAATCTAATTGAGTCAGCGAAAAAAGAACTTTATGAGGGATGCACCTCTTTCACTAGGTTGTCGTTCATCATTAAGCTCCTTCATGTCAAATCATACAGATAGGATAACAAACGAGAGGATTTGATCTCTTACTTCAGCTTTTACGTACGGCTTTGCCGGATGTGGACTTTCCCAAATCATATGCTGATGCTAAGAGTGTTCTTTACGATGTTGGGCTTGGTTATGAGACAATTCATGCATGCAAGTTTGATTGTTCTTTATTTTGGGGAGATCACAAGGACGATACGAACTGCCATGTTTGTGGATTATCAAGATATAGAGACCCTCTCTGGAAAAAGAAAATCCCTCACAAGGTGTTAAGGTACTTTCCTATAATTAAAAGGTTGCGGAGACTATTTGTTAAAAAGGAAATGTCGACACATACTAGATGGCACAAAGAGAAGAGGGTTGTTGAGCCCAATGTGCTGAGGCACCCTGCTGATGGTGAGGCATGGAAGCACTTTGATGGCAGGTTTGATTGGTTTGCTAAAGATCCTCGTAACATAAGACTAGGTTTTGCCACGAGACGGCTTCGGTCCTTTTGGAAGTATGAGTAATCCTTACGGTATGTGGCCTGTTTTTGTGATTCCTTACAACTTCCCACCATGGATGTGCATGGATCAATCGAATTACATGATGGCATTGCTAATCCCGGAAAGTATTCCCCGGGGAAAGATTTTCATGTATTTATGCAGCCAGCGATAAAAGATATGATGCGGCTATGGAGTGGTGTGAAGACATTTGATGCATGCACAGAGGAATATTTCCCATTGCATGCTGCGTTTCTTTGGTCTATTCATGATTATCCTGGATATGCCACTATGTCGAGCCGAAGCACAAGAGGATTTCATGCGTGTGTGCATTGCGATGAGAATCCTTGCGACTGAACCTTTGAAAAACAAAATTGGATATATTGAGCATCGGCGATTTCTTGATAAAAATCACCCATACGGGAGAAGCGAGACTTTTCAATGGTACAAGCCGAGACTAGAGATCCACCAAGGAAGTACACACCCAAAGAGGTAGCTGCTGAAGGTAGAAATGGTTAAGGATTTTGAACATGGGAAAAATCCAATAAGTAGAAAGCGGAAGCGTGCAAGCTGTACCCGGTGAACTAACATGGCACCCGAAAGTCAGCTTACATCATCTACCGTGCTCGCCGGAACTTAAGATAGCTCACAACTTAGATGTGATGCATATTGAGAAGAACATATGTGACAATATTGTTGGTACACTACTTGAACTTGAGGGCAAGAATAAGGACACTGTTAGTGCTAGAATTGATTTGAGGAAATTCAAAATGTGGAAGAAGTATTGGTTGGAGAAAATTGTGAAGGATGATGATGATGCAGCAGTAACTAATTATGCGAAGCCCCCTGCACCATGGACGCTTTCGAATGAACAGAAGAGACATTTGTGTAGGTATTTGGCAAACACTAGGTTCCCGAGATGGTTATTGCGCAAGTCTGGGGAAGATGTGTGAATATTGATGGTTGTAAGGTTACCGGTATGAAGACGCATGATTGCCACATACTTCGCAGCGAGTGTTGCCGGGCTGGGCTCAAGGGAATTGCATCTAAGGAAATGTATGTGGCTATTGCGAGCTAGGAAGATTTTTTAGGGAGCTGTGTGCCAAAACCACGAAAGTTGATGTGCTGAATCGATTGAAGGTTGAAATTGTTGTGATCCTATGCAAACTTGAGAAGCTCTTCCCCCAGACTTTTTGATGTAATGGTGCACTTAGCTATTCATCTTCTCGAGGAGGCTCTTTTGAGGGGTCCTGTTCATTATGGTTGGATGTATCCAGTTGAGAGAAGATTAGGTTATCTAAAGTCTACGGCCCGTAACAAAGCAAGGCCAGAAGGTTCTATCGCAGAGAGCTACATTGTTGATGAGTGTTTGATTTTTTGCTCTAGATTTTTCAAGGATGGCACAAAAACAAGATTTAACAAAGATGGTAGGAACCAAGACATTCGGAGAAAACCTGATCCTGACGAGATGGAAGTATTTTCAGTTGGAGCTAAAGGTCTTGGGAAATCCATTTTGAAACATTTTGACAAGGAATTTGACAAAATGGTTTGGTATGTGCTGAACAACTGTGACGATGTAGAACATTATATCAAGTAAGTAGTTAGCTTCACTTTAATAACTACTTCTCAATGTTGCAGACATAATTGTCCTGTATTTCATATGTGTTTTTTCTATGTTTCAGTGAATTCCGACAAGAATTGGGAGGTAGGGGTGTGCGTGACATCGAGGAGACGGTTCAGAGAGAGTTTGCAGGTTGGTTTGCAAACCATGTGAGACAGTTGGACAATGCATCAGAAGATTTGAAGTCTCTGGCTGCTGGGCTAGACCGGCGTGTAGTAGTGTATACGCTGGTTGCAACGTAAAGGGTGTGAGGTTTCGCACGCTTACTCGGGATAAAGACCTGAAGACTCAAAATTCGGGCGTAGCGACTAAGGGATCTTTTGGTGATGCAGATGAGACCGACTACTATGGTGTTCTACAAGAAGTTCTTGAACTGCAAGATGCGGGACTAACAAACACGGTGACGAGTCCGTGTACTTGTTTCGTTGCGGTTGGTTCGACCTTGCGAGCAAGGGTTCGAAGATAAAAGATGATGGTTTTTTTAAAAGCGTTAACACTTCTATCCTATGGTTCAAGAATTCACCATTCATATTGGCCAGTCAAGCTGAAACATGCTTCTATTTGGAGGATACAAAGTTTGGTGATCCGTGGAAAGTGGTGCAGAAGTTCAGCCATAGACATGTGTACGACGTTCCGGAATTAGAAGATGGTAACGATGATGCATTTGTACGGAATGAAGACGCATACCGGGAGGATGAAGGTTCGGTCGACCATACATTTCATGATGTTGTCGACCTAGACGAGGAAGCGAGATGTGGAAGTAGAGGAGGATGATCATCGTCGTCGTCGAAGTTGTACGTATTCATGATGCTCGTACAATCCGTGAACTAGAGAATGCGGAAGATAGTCTCAATGTTGACATGGATATGAGCGAAGATAAACTAGAGAATCAGGAAGATAGTCTCATTTTGGAAGAGAACATACATGATGACGAGGGAAAAAATTCGGGAAGAAGATAGTGATTTAGATTGATAGAAACATGTAATGCATACAACTATATGTTTTGTTCCAAACATTTGAAATGTTCTTATTTAGATGTTTACGATCTCGAACTTGTCATTGAATTATCCGATATGGGTTTAAGAGCAAATTAATATAAGCAAAAATATGGACAAATATAAGAAAGCCAACATGTCGGTAACATAACTTTGACAATGGTTTTAATTAATCGACACTTGACACGATTACAACCAAAGCAGAGCACGATATGACTAACTATTGTTTTAACACAAGCAAAATCGACAATCGCATAAAGAGTCTTACAACTTAATTTAAACCTAAAGGGGCTGCATAGTTGGACACACGGGCACCATGAATCACCGGACTAGCTACTCCGGATCGACTTCAGCACATGGGTAGCAAACAAGTAAACCCTCGCATTTCCCGTGTAAAGCAAGAACAAGCATCTTGTCACCCATCCGAAGGTGCTTTTCCTTGTCCATGAACTCCTTCCACCCACCGACCGCTGAGACGACCATCGCCTAAAGAAATTGCGTAGGACGCATGCACCAAAGTAACTCGGGATGGCACACAATGCTCGATTGCACCATATTGTTCCATATCTTTAGGAACCAAACGGCTAGGGATTTTCTATTCCAACAAGTAGGGACATAGTTTAGTTAACACTTGTACGTAATGTAGGTCGCAAACTTAATGAAATGATATGATCTATCGCTTACCACGTGTTTGTTGTAATTTTCGCCGCTTGTCCAATTCGTAGTATGCAGCATTGGGACAAGTAGTGCTCCTTGATCATAATCTCCAAGCATTGTGGTAACTCCAACAAGGTAGTCCAAGTTGTCCACCCGAAGAATGACTGTATGCATCATCCTCCAATTTATCATTGTTCCATCAGCATCTACCGAGCGAGTCAACAATGTCACGCTTCAGTACGGACAACTTGGTAGTAAGTCGCATAATTAAAATAACCGACATAAGATGGAATAATTAATATGATCAATCATTGTGTCCAAAGGTGGAAAATTACACTGGATGGATTAGTGGTTCGAGCTCCGGCTTATTACAAGAGTATCCCGACTGTATAGAGTTAACTCTGAAAATTAACTCCATGCCAACCTTAAAATTGTACACTCTAGCAAATTCGTTCCAAAATCTTCCGTTGATATAGGTTCCACGGCTTACCGTTGGTAACATTAACAACAAATGCATGGCCATCTTTGGTTTTGAGTGCAGCTTCAAAAATTGTCCCGTGGGAGGTCTCGGACACCATACTTCTTAAGGAAATACGTGTCTATAGTAGCAAGGGATGACCTAAATTCAATAGGGAGTTAATACAAAAGTAAGTTAAATATGCGTCTACTCGGATAATCACCGAGTCTCAGATCTTGGACTTCTATCAGCACATATCTGAACTTCTATCAAGCACATATCTGAACTTCTATCGGTATAGGACTGAACTACCGATACCTCTATCTCTAACGGCTAGAACTATCGTAAAGCCGGTATGAACGTAAAAAGTTATCACAACTATCGTAAAACTCAACCATAAATAAGCGTGTTAATACATATGGTGACCAACAATTATTACACACATCCGAATAATAGTACTAAACTAGCAATAACTACTAGGATCACGTGTTAAACTTTGATGTGGCGGCGAATTAATGAAACATCTCGAATGAATTCTAAACTTATAAGTGCATGTACCGTCTTCTCCTCAAAACCCTCTTGTAGTGTTTGCACGAAAAAACCTAACGCGACTCCCCTCCGCCGCACATCCCCTTCTTGTCAAAGCAACCTGGACACCTTTGCAAAAATATGAAGAAAGATTACAAATCGAAACAACGATCGATCGCAGAGACGTACATGTTATTTACGTACTCCACTAGTAGGCGCCATCCTTGGTCTCGACGCGAGCGGGAGTCTTACAAGTCTCGCCGGCGAGAGACATGGCGAAGCTGTGGCGGCGAGAGGCGTGGGCGAGATCGCGCGGCGAGAGACGTGGCGAGATCTCGCGGCGGGCCGAAGGAGGTCGATGATATGATGGCAAGTTATATCGTGGAGTAAATTTCGGTAGGTCAATAGGAGTGCAAATGGGCTGTGTGCTGGGTTTAGACGTGACAACACGGTCGAATGCGCGTCAGCTTGGACTAGACCCGCTCGGCTTTCTCTTCGTCTCGCCGTGTCAATATTTATCCCCTTCCCCCTCCCCTACCGGTCTCAATATTCGCACCGCATCCCGGTTTCCACTTTCCACACTTCGTCGTCTCCTCTCCCTCATCATCTTCGTCTCCCGCCGCTCGTCGCCATGGACATGGATGAGCGAGCAAATCTACAAGCTGGACTCAGCAAGCGCTGCGGTCCACACTCCACGACGAGGAGGACCTGGAGGTGGTCTACACCAACGACCCCTGGGAAGTGCGCCGCTGCCCTCGACATGTACACGGAGTGGCTCATGGAGGACGAGCACAAGTTCGTCGGCCTCGACTTCGAGTACACCAACCATCGAGCTCGAGGACGAGAAGAAGATCGCCGTGGTTCAACTCTCGCATGCGTCGACATGTGCCGGTGTTCCACTACGCAGCGTAAGAACTAATCCCCTCTTTTTTAATCTTTTCGATTGGGGTTTTTTACTTGCCGCCGTTCTGTCTCTCTTTGATTTTCGTTAGACATTGTTCCCGAAAATCAGTACATTCCCGATCTAAATCTGCTACACATTGTTCCGTAAGAGCTACATTCCCGATCTAAATCTGCTACACATTATTCCCGATTTATTAATTTGTTTCATCTTCGTCTCCTCTCCGTAGGTTCTTGCATATTTATGAATCGATCCGTGACTAGTACATTACTTTGTTTATTGCCGGTGCTAACTGGTGGGAGTCTCCAGGCAATCTGCGATTTCTTTCGAGAAGGCGCTACGTTTGCGAGTGTTGACATCCGTGGTGACAAGAGAGTTCATCGTGAGGACATGGCACATGGAGATTCCTTCGAGTACTACGTCGATCTCCGGGACGAGTACTTCAAGTACACCTGGTCATGCGAGGAGCTTGGCATGGCTACCATGGCGAGCAAGACTCATTGATTCATGGTTCGGTGATATGAAGAAGAAGTTCCACCACCATCGGCACGTGCCGTAGGGGGACTTCCCACTTCCAAATATGAACATCGAGTATGCAGCCATTGATGCTTGGGTCTCGTACGAGCTCTACCGCAAGATCGTGGTCGACAGAAGTCCCTGGCGATGGTGGATTGATCATCTCTTCTCGTCGCATGACCCCACGATCTTTTGGTTTGGTCTCCCTCCTCGCGTGAGGTGCTTTTTGGCTAGTAGTCCGTTCTTTTGAAACTGTAAATATTTTGCCATGATATGTTAACAATTGTCTTGGGAGGTTTCAATTTTATGTTAACAATTGTTCTTTTGAAACTAAATGTTCAGAGCAGTAGAGTTCTTAAAAATCAAAACATACCAGACGTAAAAATCACCAAAAATTGTGATTAAAATTTTCTTTATGACTTTTACTCATTTATCTGAAATTTTTCATCGAAAAAATCTCAAAGTGGTGAACAATAACATAATATGGTGTCCCCATGGTGGACATGTGTCGAACGAGGGATTTTCGGATGAAAAGAGGGGGAAATCGCCAAAAACTCACCAAACCACCATGGATTTGGGGCATGATTTGGCACACTTGTGCACATTGTGATATGACACCTTGCTTGCTATGGGTTTTGATTTTTTGGAGTTGGTGGCTTGGTGTCCCCATGGTGGACATGTGTCGAACGAGGGGTTTTCGGACGAAAAGAGGGGGAAATCGCCAAAAACTGACCAAACCACCATGGCTTTGGGGCATGATTTGGCACCCTTGTGCACATTGTGATATGACACCTTGCTTGCTATGGGTTTTGATTTTTTGGAGTTGGTGGCATGGTGTCCCCATGGTGGACATGTGTCGAACGAGGGGTTTTCGGACGAAAAGAGGGGGAAATCGCCAAAAGCTGACCAAACCACCATGGATTTGGGGCATGATTTGGCACACTTGTGCACATTGTGATATGACACCTTGCTTGTTATGGGTTTTGATTTTTTGGAGTTGGTGGCTTGGTGTCCCCATGGTGGACATGTGTCGAACGAGGGGTTTTCGGACGAAAAGAGGGGGAAATCGCCAAAACCTGACCAAACCACCTTGGATTTGGGGCATTTAACGTCACCACATTACCCTACAACAGAAGTTTCACTTGGAAAAAGGTTTGACAACCTCTTAGTGCAATTAGGTCAACCTAGGTTTCACCAAACACTCAAACTTTCATATAAAATTGAAAATTTGTTGAAATCTTTCCAAACCTTGTGTATTGGCCAATGTGTGGCTAACACTTTCCATGGAAAATAACAAACTAGAAATTTTTTTGGCATAAGGGTGCATCAACATGTGGGTAATGACGCTAGCATGCTATCTTGGCAGTTTGGTTTGAAATTTTTTAAAAATTCATCCCCTAAACTCAAGAAGAGGCTATGTGTGATCACTAATTTGTATTTCAAATATTTTAGAGTTTTTAATACCCATACTGAAAATTCTGTGCCAGCCCATCCGTCATGCGTGGGACCCATGTCAAAGTAATGGGAAAGTGGACTGACTACATGCGGCAATCCACGTTTTCACACCCACGCGTCGGACGAGAGGAACCCAAATGGCAGCACCTATCGTATATCCATCGGCCCCATCGTCTCTCCCACCCGAAACTTCTATTCCCCAATCTCTGGCGAAAACCCTGCTTGCACCTCCACCAGCGCAACACCGACCTCCCCTTCCACCGAAGATCCCGAAGATGAAGCGTGTTCGCGGAGACGAGCCGGAGGCGAGTGCGGTCGTCAACGTCGACAGAGGCGACGGCGAGGGTCCGGTAGTAGTCGACGTCGCGGAGGCGGGATCTTCTTCCGGAGCTGGAGCCGCTCTTCGCCGCGCCATGACCGTGGAGGGCTCCGCCCAACCGGCCGTGGTCGCCGTCGGCCGATGAGGCCACGGGAGACGTCCTCGCTCCCGCGGCACAAGCGGATGACCAGGGCTTCGATCCGAATGACCCGTTCTACCGCCACTCCGGGCAGGTACCGCGAGCTATATGGCCCTAGAGAGTGCGACGAGTTCGAAGAGGAGGCCTCCGAGCAACCTGCGGCGAGGTACTCTACTATTCCGATCGATCCCCTGTTTTTCTTGATCTTACTCGTTCACCATAGGGTTTGCTCATAGGGTAGATTGATTTGCCATGTCGCGACTTCTTGTACAAATTGATGATTCCGGGGTTCTTGCTCATCCGATTTATGGTTTGTAGTTACTAGATCTATAATATTTGATGCACATCTTGATTCAAGCTGTAATGATTCCTTTTGTGTGATGAATGATACCTGCTTAGTGTAACGCTCACTTGCATTTCAAACTTAAATTCATCCGAATATGAATCATACCAGAGTGATTATGATTACAAGAATTATATTATATGTACTATTAATTGATCTGATACATGGATTTTATAATCACCATTTGTCTTAAACTGGTGCTTATTTATACGATGAAAGCATAGTGTGTACATCATTTTAATTTGGGGAACAAGTGAATTATCAGTTGCATGTAATTTATGACCATAATTTTTGTTCAATTCCTGCTTATTGACGTCATGAATCCATATTGTTTTATGAATCAGTACATCTTCAGGGAACAATTCATTGATCCCTGATCCATGAAATTTATAATCACCATTTTCTCTTAAATTGGTGCTTACTTATAATACTGAAATAATGATTGGACTACCTATGAACAAGTTGTGACAACAGTTTAAATTGGTGGTTATTTATATTAGTGAAGTAATTATGTATGGTTGGATACTGGATCATAAATGTTGATTCTACATGATTAATTCTTAATAATGTTCATACAAAAATATTTAATGCTTCAATTGTATTTCGAGTTAATTTCCTTCTCTCACTTCTTCTTTACTTTCAAAATCGCAGGAAGACTCGAGGACGTTGACAGCGACAAGGAGGACCGGGACCGGAAGAGCCGCTTCGTTCGAAGAAGGCGAAGATCGAGCCGGATCCCTTTCCGTCGTAACGGAAAGCCACATTGCCCATTCTGCGGCAGGGTTTTCCCGAACGATCTCGTGTGTCCGATCCGAGCACGCGACGGGAGTTGGAAAAGGTAGCAAGCGTAAGCACAATCCTGCTAGCAAGGCGAAGCACGCTGCCTTTGGCAAGTTCCTCGGGACTACGTCGGGACCGGCCTCATCCCGCTCGTCGGTCCAGCTGTTGGCCCTCATGTTCTCCACTAAATTTAGTTTCTCGTTTAGTTGTTCCCCCGGAGGTTCATGGTTAAACTATGTCATGTTTCAAAGACTATGTTCTACTTTTGTTATTTGGAACCCGGGCAATCATACCCAGATTGTTTAACTTCCAGACCTAGTGGGCTTGTTCTCGTTTTCCCAAGGCCCGGGGAAGTACATATTAATTTGCAAAAAATGAACAATTAAAATCGAGTGAAAATTGAACTGGCGAGTAGAAAAAGGCAGGACCAAATAGTCAATCGTAAAGTTTACCCCCTACATAATCCCACTATACAATCCCTTCACACAAGAGCGGCCGGGGTAGCGATATGACATAAACACACAATGGGCACACACAAATTGTAGACAAAAACAATTATATCATATGATAAAGATTATATCATAGGATATCAAGCTGAAACTTCAATACCACCACGGCCGCCCTGGTTGAAAAGAATGAGAACAACATTCCCGGATTCAAAGTTATACTCCTTAGTAAACTCCGACCAGCGGGAATCGAACTTCATCCTTCCATCGGTAGTAGTGTAGTATGCACCACGAGGGTGGTAGCCATAGTCATCAACAAAAAAACATGCCTCCCCGCTTTCGAGAGATATTCAAGGACCTAACAACTTCCTTCGGTATACACTCTGAATAATAAAAATTAAATTATATATGGGAAGGATATAAAGGATAACTAAGATTACATAAAGAAAACGAGAATTATACCAGTCCATTGCCCTTCAAATCGGTATTCGTCAAGGTGTGCACAAAAACAACACCAAGACCAAGACCACGCTCACGGAGAAGTTGTTCCTTCTTCAATGTTTGAGCAGTAGTAAGCATAACACCTTTAGTGTGGACAACTACAGTTGGAATTTCTGCATACAAATTTAAAATTAATAAAAGAATAAAAAAAGAGGAGATATAACATCATTTATATTAAAAAAATGGGCAACACATGGTAAAAGATAAAACAGAATTACCATCGACACGATGCTTTTCAGTGCCATCGGGACCTATCGCAAAAATCCCAAACGAGTTCGAGGAGCACTATCAAACCCAAACATGATACGGTCACCAACTTTCATGTCGTAGTCATGAAGAAATTTTTGGTATCCAAGTACCAAAAACACGTGTCTTCGAACCGCCTTTCTTAACATGAAATTTGTACTTCACTTCATCCGATGTAACGACAAAGAAGATATTACCAACAAGGTTGTGGAACTGCCTCCTCACAAAACAAGGAACGATCACGAAAAAACGAGTAGAACAAAAATGCGTGAAAATAAGGATATAGTCTAGAATGCGTCAACAAAAAAGATACATTCTAAAAAAGGATATATACCATAAAGTCATCAAATCTGCTTCCAAGATAACAACGAAATGAACTGAGAGTCTCCCGCCTCTGCCGACAATGATTGCCCATCGAACCACAAACAACACAGTTCATCCTGTGTATATTTAGCAATTACCAAAGCTAGTAAAAAATACAGGTAGGTAGGGCATATTCATAGAAATCTATCCATAGATCTGAAACCATACACACATATATCCATAGATCTGAACAAACAAGATTATTCGAGAGGACAAAAGGATTTTCAACAAACAGAGAAAAAGGAGGTGAGGTGAAGTAGTGACATGTAAAAACATATTTTCCTACCTCTCAAAACAAACTAAAATCTTCAGAGAGAAAAGAGTTTTTCAGCACAAAAGAGAGAGAGAAAGAAGATGAAGGAGACTTGCTTCACCGCATGAACAAGGGAGGGCAGAAGGCAAAACCAACCAGGGGCATTATAAATACAATAAGTAGTAGTAACTGCCTACAACCGCTATTTAATGAGGCCGTGGGGTAGATGGTGGTTGCTATCCCGTAAGTTCAAAAGTCAAACACAAAGTATCTCATGCAAAAATACATTGAATCATAAAGTTGCACTTCAAAATTATTTAAAACCATATGATTTACAACTTCAAATGTACAACAAAATGTTGACTACATGCCTTTGTTCGGACTATAGGTTAGGTCAACAATTATGGCATGTTAGTCATTTTTTCAACATACATAAAAAACAAATGCTCATTTGTGGACGAAGTGCACAATTATACCAAAGTAGGCATCACTTCAACACATCAAACTACACCAAACCTCATGAAAAATTTAAATTTGAATTTTCCACATGAATGTCACAACATTTACTCAGTCCCACTAGTTACTGATGATTTTACATTGAATTTAGCATTTATTATGAGTTTTACTCGTTTTTTTGTCATTTTTTAATAAAAAAATCAACAAACACCTAAAATTGTCAGAAAAATCTGAAACTCCTTAGGCACACATACCTACCCTTCATGACCACTCACAAAAATTTGCAGCTCAATCCGAGTATTTGAAGTGCACTTGCTTGAAAAAGAGCCCTTCACCGACATGATCGATGTGGGTCCACACATGGATCGACCCAACCAACATGAGGTTCCACAAGAGTTTTCAGACAAAATCTCACATGTGTGAACAATAACATGTATATGTGGGATGTGTTCTCACATATACCTCACATGCAAAAGGCTTTACAACTTCCGGGTCGACGATTCGACCGTTATGCCGAAAATGCCCTCACTTGTGTAAATTCACATCAAACTACACCAAACCTCATGAAAAATTTAAATTTGAATTTTGCACATGAATGTCACAACATTTACTCAGTCCCACTAGTTACTGATGATTTTACTTTGAATTTAGCATTTATTATGAGTTTTACTCGTTTTCTGTCATTTCTTAATTAAAATATACATGTACAGTTCCATTTTCAGAGTAATATTTTTTCTTTCACGGCAAAAACTTGTTCCCTCCAAATTGTAGTACGCCGGCTGCCAAAACACCCAAATTTTTTGTTCCCTCCACTCCTCCCGCGCACCCCACCTATCAAATATTTCGCCCTCCCTTATATACGTCGTGCCTCTACCCCATGATTTACGAGCATCTTAACTACCCACCCACCCGACCTCATCCTCTCGTGCTCACCCCGATCCGGTGTCTTCGCCGGACGTTCATCCATCTCGCATCTATCTCCCCGGCTGGTGGTCGCCATGGCCGGCAGTCGTCGAAACGTCGGGGTGAAGGAAAATCGCACACACACGCCGAAGAAGGCGCCCGGCTCGAAGAAACGCCAAGGTAAATCTGTCGGTGATCGGCTTGTTGTTGTGTTTTTCGGATGGTTAGATCGAGAGATCGGTTTTACATGTCTACCACGCCCGTTTGACCTATATCTAGATCTTGCATATTTGATAGATCCAATCCCGACATCATACGTATAGGGTTTATCGTTTTTATTGCGGAGACAATCATGCCGTGCTATACAATCTTTGCCATCTCGCTGCTCGTACAATCTTTTGCATAGACAATTGTTTGCCGAAACACTTAATCGAACTAATTCCAGCCGTTGCCGAAAACAGCTCGACGAGCTACGGTGAACAACGACATTGCTTCGTACTTTTATTCCTCGGTCTCGGAGGGAAGCGAGTTTGATCTAGAACAATTGTTTGGCTGTTTTCTATGGAACTAGTTAGTTTGCACGTGCAATGCACGTCTTAACAATGTAATGAAGTTTTTTAATCATGTACTTTGTTTCATCAGTCTATTTATTTCCACAATTTTTGTTTATCTATGTCTTTCAAAAGTCAAAAATCAAATTTCAGCACATATCTGAACTTCTATCAGCACATATCTGAACTTCTATCGGTATAGGACTGAACTACCGATACCTCATTATGTGTCAATTATTTGTTACGAGTAGATATCTAAAAGCACATGATGTCCCTTAGCCTGGCATATGCCCCCTCTTATGTTTTGTTCGCCGACATCATACGTAGACTCTTATGTTTTAAATCATTTGTCGCTGTACAATATTTTGCAAAGACAATTATTTGTCGTTTTCTATGGAATTGGCCCCCTCTTATGTTTTGTTCACGCTCCGCTCTTCCGATTATTTCAGCGGAGACACAAAACCCCGTCAAGCCGGCATATGAGCTTGCCAAGGAGAAACAAATGCAAGAAAATGTAGTACGCATGGAAAAAAAATTCGCTGAAAAATATGGACCTGCCCACAAATTTCAGAAAGATTTCTCTGGTTTTGCACGTACATTAGTGTATGGTGGGGTACAAATAGGAACTAGTAACAATCTAAAGGACACAGACTGCGAAGAGATGGAGGTCGAAGAGGACCCTTCGTATGAACCGAATCCAGAAGAGATAGCTACTGCCGATGATGATCTTCATTCGGATGAGGATCGGCGCACCGTCTGCGCAAAACTTCAGCTCGGATCCGTGGAACTATGTCCGAACTATGATAGGAAATACGTACATGCTAAATGTTTCCTACTAATGTAGCCTCTACTTTGCTTGCAGATAGTTGCTTCTTCCGCAATAGTTGCACGTAAGAAGCGATCCATACCCGAAGTTGCACCATCCAACATTGCAACAAGATCAATGGCAACAACCGAACTCGAAGCTGGGTCATCCGATGAGCCGACGGCCACTGCTTGGTCCGAACACCGAAGGAGCACCCTCACCTAACCGGATCATGACATCTCGGAGGCAGCACCTCATCTCCCGAGGACAATCAAATTGTAAACTTTGAGCGGCAAGGTATGAAAGTTTGTAAAAACTAAACACCGTACCGCATATTTTCATATAAAAGAGAATCATTTCATATCTCTTATTTCGGAGACATTGACAACATCCGGCGGTAGTAAGAGAAAGAGAGGTGGACGCGGACGTACCATGGGCCATGGACTACATGAGTACACAAGAAGAAATGGTGGCAATAAGATGCCAATTGAATTCACTCGCTGGTGTCAGGAGACCCAAGGATTATGTCCAGTCAGCAAAGCTGAGCAATGAGGTTGGTATTCACATCCGTGAAAAAATGCCGCTTGCAACACACTGGACACAGTACAAGAAAGATGACACTCTCAAACATGTCATTCCTCATGCTATAAGTACAGTAGCGGTGAGTCCTGTACAATCTTGGTTTAACCTAATTAGTATGCTACATGATCAACTATCTAAGAATCTACTGATTAATGCATCACTATTTTGAAGGGAAAGTTTAATATGGACAAAAATGATGAGGTGGCTCAAGATGTGTGCACTCGATATGCTGCAAGTTAGCATTCGCGGTTCCGATATAGGCTTAAAAAGGAGTATTGGCCGAAAATTAAAAATCTCACACTCTGGAGCAAGCATATCTCAAGAAGCCAGGTCATGTAGAAGAGAAAAGCTGGAAAGAACTCGGTGAAAAGATGGTTTGATGAGAAGTACCAGGTACATAAACGTTATTCCTTTCAATAACAGCTATTGAATTCTTACATTTATCTGATCTGGATAAATAAAATGCATGTACTGAACATAGGGACTGTGTGTAATAAATGGAAAGAACAGAGAAGTCGTGAAACGGTTCCATACCACTGGATCTCGAAGCTATGTTGCTCACTGGGAACATCTAGTAAGTGTTCTGAATTTCCCAATACAGTCATACACAGTGTACAATGGTAATGTGCATTCTACATTTTTTCAAGCAGAAGGCTAAGCAGCAGGAAGAAGAAACCTCTCCAATTGAATTTTTTAGAATCACACACACTAACAAGGATAACATTATGAGTGCTGAAGCAAAAATGCATATGTAAGAAATATTTCTTATTAGCACAATATAATATAATCCAGTTTTGTATGTTGTCCATGCAATGATTGTAATCTTTATGCAGGATCAAATGGTGGCAAAAAAGCGGCGCCACGCAATGAAGATGAACCTGATTTGACTGATTTGCAAATTGTTCAGCTAGTTACGAGCGAGAAAAGCCCATCCACCACCTGCGACAAGACATTCCTACCAAGATTGGGCGTCGCAACAAGTTCCGGGAAGTCTTCTCGTCTCAGCTACACGCATCCGAGAGCTACAACAAAGACCGGCGAGATCAAGAGCGGAACTCCATACGAGTAGCTGAAACGTACCACAGTGACATGCAGGCAAGACTGCAAGAACAAGATGAAAAATTTGAAGAGATCAGGAAGAAGCAGGAGGAAGAACTTGAAGGCCGTGAAGAAAGCCCAAGAAGAAAAGACTCGGCTTATGAAAAGAGGTCGACGAAATGGATGCCGTGCTTAATTTGCTCTTGAGGACATCCCAGCCACCATCCATGTCTCAATCCCGGGGCAACTAATCTATTGCACCACCGTCCTACAACATTATTAATCATAGGTCTTTTAATTTCTTTGTGTTCCAATTGTAATTTTCTTATGAATCTTTCGATTCGTGAGAGACATATATACTTCTTGTGCCACCATTTAAGTATGATATTTATTGTCTACTTTTTGATATTTCGCCGATTTTTTGTTTCCCAAATTTCGCAAATAATTCAAATGCTCTCAAATTTTGTCAAATTCAAAAGGTGACGGAAAATGTCACAACGTCACTATTAAATGAAACCACGTGACACCAATTTCTGGTCCCACTTGTCGGAATTTGTGGGTCCCACCGATCGGCATTATTGGGACCCATATGTCGGCAACAACCTGGTCCCACTTGTCTGAATTTTGTGGATCCCACCGGTCGAATATTGTGGGTCCAGCTTGTCATAATATTTTGTGGGTCCCACCAGATATCCATGTCGACGCAGTCGGACCCATGTTGTCGAAGCCAAATGGACCCACATGTAAGGCCACGTATGCTTTTTTTGGACCAATCGAAGCTTCCCAAGATTTAGATATTGACGAAAGTTGCAATTTTTCGTGACAAACCTGTCTGTCAACAATGAACCTTTGATGTTGACGAATTTGCGGGTCGTCACCATCAAACATTTGACGTTGACGAAAAAATGCATACCGTCACCCCCGATATTTTATGACGGAGCTTCCTTGACGAACCCCATGACGATCAAATTTTGTCACCGCGAAGTAATCCTTGACGAAAATTGGCCTTAACATGACGAAAGTGATTTGTCAAAAAAAATGTTTTCCTTTGTAGTGAATGAAAGGAATTCAACTTTTGGTCATGCGGTTATAACCATTATTATGAATTCTTCCATTATAACAAAACAGTGAGAAGAAGGCAGAACATGACAATGGCTCGCAGGTGTATGCTCAAGATCAATAACGATGCTTACCCAAACCCCTTTATCTACGGGGTCAACCTACACACATCCAAGGGCACATGAACAAGGGGTACCATAGAAGAATATGATTTTGGAAACTAAAACACGAATACACAAATATTACCAAATTGGGTTGGCTTTGTTTTAAGGATTGGATTGGTTTCAAATGAATTGGAGAGAACCCGAGATCAGATACACAATTTAACCATGTTACAATTGTTATTTTCTAGAGATTAATCATTGGGAAATCAAGTGAATAACCCTATTATGTATTGTAACTACCCTTTGATATTATAAATAGTGTGATTTTGATATATTAATTATAAAGCACACATATGCTGATGCTAACTCTTGACCCTCTCTCTTAACAATAGCAAGGACAAGATTAAAGGACAAACTACTAGTTGATACTTCATACAGTTTAGAATTGTCTACCAATTTCACATAAACTTGGTATTCTTGTACTCGAGAAAACTTAATATTCACACACTCTAGAACGTTCCCAAGTTTTTCTTATATTTAATAATACTTTGTAAGAAGATACAAAAAGCAATACGATTTCTTAGATTCATAGTGGAATCTATTATAACAACATACTTTCTTAAACTTCCCAAAGAAAATACCAAAAAGTTTTTCCTTCAAACTACAAACTTCCAGTTTAGTGTAAAAATGATTCCTTAACGGTGAATTTCTTGGCACAACTAACATGTACCTTTCTCTAAAAAAACATGTACCTTAATATAATTAGCTTGTATGCATCGGAAAATAAACGTATTATTCAAGATACTATGTTAAATAATGTATATCAAGATAGTATATCTTTAATGAAAAACAACTATGAAGAAATAAAATTGTTTAGTATAAATGGATTGGTTCGGCCTAATTGATGACTAGCCCAAACATGTGATATAAATCAACAATTTCTACCGGATGATCATCGGGCATTGTCAATCAAGTGTCTACTACCGATAGTACTATACGGGAAAGTAGTCCCACAAAGTGGGGATGCGCAGAGAACGTAGGCTCACTGCCGCGCCTAGGAACCAATCCAACGAAACAAAATTAGGCAATCATTAGTTAGTTAATTTGGTACTAGTTAGAATAATAGATTAGAAAGACATACATTCGTATGGTCCATCGTCGGTACTGTCGTGCTGCTCTAGGGTGTGCTCAAAGTAGTAGGCCATGCTGAAGTAGATATTGCAACGATATATCTCACCTCTCTACGCAACTCTGCATTGTCATGTCAGTAGGCCTGGATTGGATGACCAATCTTAGGGAGAAATAGCACCACAACAACTGGCTAAAACCGGTCCATATTATATTTTCGTAACCAACCATGCAAGAAAAATACTATTTTTTATTAATATATGTACTTTTTACTGATATGGTTGTGGAACAACATTTTAAGCGATTTTTTAGCAGTGTATTGCAAATGAAGTAAATAACAAAAATGTAGAGAATGTCCAATATTCAAAGCTAACTCAAGGAGAAAAAAATATTTTTTTTTAAAATATCTCATCTTCTCAAGGAAGTCATACCCTATCTAGTTAATGAATTCCACGGTGAAGACCAAAATGAGCAAAATGTTCTTCTTTCACTTCCATAATGGTTAATGGTCTCTCCTGCGTGGACAGTTAATAAAACTCTAGAACCACGTAGGCCAAATGAACAAACACCCTGTCACCAACTTGGTAGATGAAATCATGTTTTTGGTTCTAGTTACTCTATCCGTTCGATTTTAATCGACACGAGGCAGGAAAGAAAATTGACTGTTGATGCTTCACTAGTTTATAACACAAGTTATCCATCATACATGTGATTGCGTGGCACACATGATAAGCCATCTTTTTTTTTTGTTTGCAACAACGAGCAAAACAAGCTATACATGTCACATGTGGTCGATTCCGTTCCCCGGCATTTGTGCAGAACATGGTGTCCGAGGAACAATCAGAGCTTGGCTTAGATAGATCGAAGATCAAGCCTTCTTTCCCTAAAAGAGAAGAAACTTACCAAGGCAAGAGCCTTATGCATGGCTAGCCACACTCCTCCACGTTTACAATTCGAGCCACGAAGTTGGCATGCATCGGCGCCGTTGGACACAAGCACGAGGCGATCCAACGGCCACGCCAACACTCTCCTCCTACCCCGCGATTTTTCCCCTTCTTTCTCAGAGCATCTCTAGCAGTCCCTGTAAAACTGGCCGAAACCGAAAAACTCCGGCGAAAATACGGGTTCAGGCCGAAACTATGCCAGAACGGAGCCCGAACTCGCGGCCTGGCCCGTATAACGAGTTCGGGGGCCCGAGAAACTCGGTGGCCGCCCCGTATTAAAAGGGGTCGCGGAGGGAGTTCGGTTTCCAAACCCTACTCCCCTCCGCCGCTTCCACTCCCTCCGCCGCCGCCTGCTTGGATTCCGGCGAGCAATCCAGCTCGCAGCAGCCACCCCTCCCCCCTCCTCCGCGGCGCGATGACCTCCCGTGGTGGCTCAGCAAGGCGCGGGATTGGGCGACGGGGACTCGCCGCCACGTCCCCCCATGTTCCGCACCGACGCGGAACGCCGGAAGTGGAACCGGTTGGAGGGCGCGCGCAAGCGCAACGCCCGCCGGTGGACGAACTGGGGGCTCACGCCCCCAGGAAGCTGGCGAGGTACGCCAACAGCGGCGAGGGGTCATCTTCTGGCGGCTCGAGTCACGCACCACGACCCCCCGTTGACGACAGCTCCGACGACGACGAGCTCATCCCCGCGCGTTCGCCGATGTTCTCGGTGGACGACGAGGTGGACGCCGTGCGCCAAGTGCACGAGTACGAGGCGGCGCGCCGGGAGGAGCGCGTCCACCGCGTCAAGCTCGAGATAGTCGAGCTTGACGCCGAGGAGTGAAGCTCCTCAACAGCGTCGATGCTGCCGTCCGCCTCGACGCTCCGCCACCACCGGCACCGACGCGCAGAGGCCAATTTGGCCGCATTTTGATCAAAACTAGTTACCATCTGCCGGTGTACTAAGTAATTTAGGTTATCTTATCAAATTATGTAACTTATGATGCTCAATCGGAGCATCAAATCCATCTATATATATGATCATTGACCAATTTCTCCGCGATATTTCAAATGTACTTTTTCAGTTTGTGTTTTACGGGTTCTGCTCTGTGACAACGTTTTTCCGACCCGTAAACACGAGTTCGGTGAACTGAACTCTGAATTTTCAGTTAACATGTTTACGGGCTCTGCTAGAGATGCTCTTATCACCTCCCCGCCGTCTCCTCCCTCCAAGGTTCTATTGAGGTCCCCCCTCCTCCTCCTCAGCTGCTCGATCCCACCAAATGCTAACCGCCGGAGTGCAATCCTGAGCCCAATCCTGCTTGCCGCTCCTCCTCTCCGCCATCTCCACATGCGCGCCCCCACCTCCCCCGCCTATCCCTGCCATCGCGCCCCCGGTTCGCCCTATCATGCTCCTCCCCTCCCTCTCCAGGGGAGCCCCGCCGCTCCCACCCCCACCACCAAAGGCTCGACTGGCTCAACCTCTTCGCGTTCCTCAGCTCCCCCGCGGACTCCTACCAGATCCCCTAGAGCGAGGAGCTAGATGCTGCGCGGGTGGAGGAGGAGCTGGAAGCACGGGTGGTGGAGGAGCTATAGAGAGTTGTGGAGTGGGGGCGGGCGAGGAGGGCGGAGCACCGGCTGCAGTGGCAGGTCAAGGTCGAGATGGAGGCCTAGGCGCGTGCCGTCGAGGAGTACCGCCTGCTCGAGCGGGAGATGCTCGAATGGAACCTCGCCCCCGCGCTGCCCTACATCAAGTCCCTCTTCCTCGGCTGGTTCGAGCCCCTCCAGGATGCCATCAAAGTGGAAAAAGTCATCAACCTTTAATGATGAAAGGAAAACACTTGTTCATGCGGTTATAACCAATATGAATTCTTTCATTATAATCGAACAATGAGAAGAAGACATAACATGGCAATGACTGTCAGGTGTATGCTCAAGAGCAATAGTGGTGCTTACCCAAACCCCTATATCCAAGGGGGTCAGCCTACACACATGTAAGGGCACATGAACAAGGGGTACGATAGAAGCATATGCTTTTGAAAACTATCACATGAATACACAAATATTAGCAAATTACTTTGGTTTTGTTTGGGAGGATTGGATTGGTTTCAAATGAATTGGAGAGAACCCGAGATCACAGAATTAGATAAACAATTTAAGCAGGTTTACACTTCTTATTTTCTAGAGATAAATCATTGGAAAATCAGGTGAACAACTCTATTATGTACTCTTACTACCCTTTGATATTATGAACCCTCTTGATATTAAATATAAAGCACATATATGTTGATGCTAGCTATTGACCGTCTCTCTTAACAAGAGAGAAGACGAGGTTCAAGGACAAACTACTAGTTGATACTTTATACAACCTAGAATTATCTACCGATTTCATATAAAACTTGATATTCTTGTACCCGAGAAATCTTTCTCGAGTTGTATGTAATATTCACACACTCTAGAGCATTCCCCAAGTTTTTATTATATTTAGTAATACTTTGCAAGAAGATACATAAAGCAATATGATGATACAAGTTTCCTTATATTCATAGTGGAATCCATTATAACGACATACATCCCAAAGATAATAGGAAAAAGTTTCTTTTCAACTATAGAGTTCATGTTTAGTGCCAAAAATGATTCGACAAATTTCTTAGCATGACTAACATGTACCTTATATAATTAGCGTGTATGCATTCCTAATGAAAATAAAATTATTATTCAAGATAGTATGTCAATAAATGTATATCAAGACAAACTATATATATTTAGTGACAAAAGAATTAAGAAGAAGTAAAATTGTTTAGTATAAATGGATAGGCCCAGCGAGAATTTGATGACCAAGCGAAGCTCGACATGCAAATCAACAATTGCTAAGAGTTCCTTGATTAATTTTGTAAAGAAGGAGCATTCAATAAAGATACTGATTATAACAGGTCCATTGGATCTTTCTATAAGAAAAATGCAGCAACAAAAATTTATTTGTAGAAACAATTTATTTGTTTGGATACCAATGTGACAATATTTTTTGTTTGTTTGATAACATTTTGCAAATAAAAGAAATAACAAAAAAAGCAAAAGTTTTCACAGTATTCATTATTCAAAACGAACTCAAATAAAAATTACAGTATAAAATATATATACTTTCTTCAATATACTAAATTACGTCATATATTTTTAGTTAATGAATTTCACAGTGAAAGCCAAAATGACGAAAATGCGTTTCTTTCACTTCTAGGATGATTGATGATTTCTCCCGGTGGACTAGTAAGAACTCTAGAATGCGGAATGATTTTTTTTTTTGGTACGAGTCGTGCTTGAGACGCTCTAATTACACGCCTAGTTTTATAAACAAGCTATCCATGTAGTCTATTCCATACCCTGCATGTGCGCAGAACATGGTGTCTACGAAATTTATGTCTTATAAACTGGGATACATTGAATCCCCAATTTGGCATAGCAGTACATGAAGCACAATGAGAACTAGGGTAGACAGATAGAAGATCATGTACTCCTTCTTCCCCTCTCTGAATCAGAGAATTAAGTTGGGATAGAGCTGTCCTAAACCGGCAGAAAACTTACCAAGAACAACACAGCCTTATCCATGGCCAGCCACACTCCTCCACGTTTATACAATTCGAGTCGCGAAGTTGGCACGCATCGCCGCCGTCGGACAAAATCGCGAGGCGATCCAACGGCCACGCGAGCACTCCCCGCCAGCGATATTTCCCCTTCTTCCTTCCTTCCTTATCGTCTCCTCCCTCCCTCAAGTCCAAGGTTCTACCGAGGTTTCTCCCCCTCCTCAGCTGCTCCCACCAAACTCCGGCCGCCGGAGCGCAGCCCAACCCCGCGCATGCCGCTCCTCCTCTCCCCCATCTCCACCTGCGCGCCCCCGCCGCGGCCGCGCCTGCGCCGCCTCTCCCCGCCGCCGCCCATGGTGGCCGTGGCGCCCCCGCCTCGCCCCGCCACGCTCCTCTCCATCGGCCCCCCGCCTCTCCCAGCCCCTCCCCCCGCCACCCTCGACTGGCTCGACCTCTTCGCGTTCCTCAGCTCCCCCGCCGCCCCCCACCAGATCCCCCACCCGGAGACGGAGGCGGAGCTGGAGGCGCGGGTGGTGGAGGAACTGGAGCGGGTGGTGGAGCGCGGGCGGGCGAGTCTGGCGGAGCACCGGCGGCTGCGGCAGCGGCAGGTCAAGGCGGAGACGGAGGCCTGGGCGCGCGCCGCCGAGGAGTACCGCGCGCTCGAGCGCGAGATGCTCGACCGCAACCTCGCGCCCTCGCTGCCCTACGTCAAGTCGCTCTTCCTCGGCTGGTTCGAGCCGCTGCGGGACGCCGTCGCCAGGGACCAGGACCTGCAGCGACGCAAGCGGGTCAAGCACGTCTACGCCAAGTACCTGCTACTGCTACCCGCCGACAAGCTCGCCGTCATCGTCATGCACAGGATGATGGGGCTACTCATGTCCAGCAAGGACGGATGCGGCAGCGTCCGCGTCGTGCAGGCTGCGCACTCCATCGGCGAGGCCGTCGAGCGAGAGGTACTTCCTATGCTTAGGGTCAACCTAGACTGCTTTGATACTTCCTTTGAATTCACATATATCTCGTTGACAACAATGTAGGCTTAGTGATGTGTGATCTTAGTGTAATTATCAAGGTAGATGGACTGCGATGTTTTATGCCAGTCTGTACATCTCAATGGCAATAATTTGGCTTGAAATTGCCATGTCAAATCACAAGTTTGGCAATGCATGAATTCAACAAATCGGAGGACCTTATGCATTTGGTGAATGTGTTACGAGTTAGAATTTTTTATCTCCTAATTGTGTGGTGATGTGGTACCTGAATGAACTTATTTGGCCTACTTAATCTATTATTAAGATCCCGTAGTCATAGCGTGTGTTGATCATCAAGTGGACATGACACCGCAATGTTACTCCGTTTGGCGATAGGTTTCTGGCAGTGAATATGATGGTGGATTGCCAGATTGGAAATCATGTCTGTGATGTATAATATGTATGGATAAAGCTTGGGTTACGCATTCATCTTCCTTTAGCTTGAGCCTTAGCTATTCTTCTTGTGCACTAGATTTGTATATGTTTTGAAGGACTGTGGTTTGATCACGTTCCTTTAGCTTGAGCCTCAGCTATTCTTCTTGTGCACTAGATTTGTATATGTTTTGAAGGACTGTGGTTTGATCACGTTCATTAGGATAAACTCAATGCTATTCGTCACTTCTCCACTTCAGTTTTGATTGCGCAATGTTTCCTCTAGGGGGAGTTGATTTCTACGTGCGCTGAATATGCTAGTTTTTGTTCTGCAGTTCAAAGTCCAGGCTTTCTTTCAGAAGACTAGGAAAAAGTCCAGGAGCAAAAATGATCCAGCGTTAGACAAGGAGCAGGCCAAATGCCGGAAACTTGTTAAGAGTTTGGTGAGGAGGCGAAAATTGACTGAAGCGCAGAAGCTTGTGCAACAGGAAATTGAATTGGAGGAATGGGGCACAGAAGCCCAAGTGAAGGTTTGTTACTAGGACGGTGTACCTAAAACTATATATTTTTCTCTCGCATGTTTCGAGAACATGATCCTCCTTTTGTGACTGCAGTTAGGAACTCGCCTGATCGAATTGTTATTGGATTCAGCGTTCGTGCAGTCACCCGCTGACCAAACACCAGACAGTTCTCCCGATTTTCGACCTGCATTTAAGCATGTACTGCGGAAGCCTATTGTAGAAAATGGGTAGGGCCACACACTTCTGTCCACTGTTTTCTTTTGTTGTGTGCTGTGTATTCGCACTGACATGACCTTGTGTCCGTATCATGTGCTTGCTTATATTCGTTCGATGTTCTGACAGTTCTGTTCAAAGCGCAGGAGACTAAAGAAGAAGCACTTCGTGATAGAGTGTGATCCACTTGTGCATGAGGGGTTTGAAAGCACAGTAAGTTTGTTTTGCACTGCTATGCTGTTCTTTTCTTGCTGGATATAGATGCTTGACTTACCAAAAACAAACACTATACAATTCTTTCCCTTTCCCTTTTCTTATTATCTAAATTTTCTCTAGTGTTAAAAGATTGGGTTTTATCATACATTTACTTACAATGCTCTCGTCATTGCAGATTTTTTTATTTCTGTTTGGGGTACTGTTTTTACCTGTTCAATAGAAATGCTTCTCAAGTTTTTGAAAGTTCAATTTTTTTTGCAGGCTAGACATGTGGAGATACCCTATCTTCCTATGTTGGTACCTCCTACAAAATGGAAGGGGTATGCTACAATGCTAGTGGTTCATGCATTTGTCCTTTTCAGTTAGTTATTATGTTGGGTATTCATTATTCAAGTTCATCAAGAATCAAATTAGCTATATACTTCCTCCATTTGGAAATAAGTGTCTCAGATTTGTCTAGATTCGCATTTATCTAGACGCGTTTAGAACTTTAGATACATGTGAATCTAGACAAATCTGTAACACTTATTTCTGAACGGAGGGAGTATGTTTTATGTAGATGACATAAGTAATTGCATCTTTTATCTGGTGATCATTTTCCAACCATTATTGTTTCAGCTATGATAAAGGTGGACACCTTTTTCTGCCTTCATATGTTATGCGGACACATGGTGCGAAGGACCAGAAGGAAGCCATTAAGAGAGTTCCAAGAAAACAGCTGCGAAAAGTATTTGAGGTGTGCTGGCCACCCATATTCGACACAGTCTATGTTTATATTTCTGAACATGTTTATGTTGAGATAGGGCCACATCATCAACTATTTCTACAAGTTCTCTCTTGCTATAATGAGTGTTAGTTTCGTAACAGCATGATTCAAACATTCATCATTCTCTTTATGATTATTTCATTGATGTTTATTTGTCTGTGCTTGCTTATTATTTATTGACTGAAAGCAGTCTGAACTATATAGTATTGTCATGTTGGCAGGCCTTAGATATCCTTGGGAGTACTAAATGGAGGGTGAATAGAAGAGTACATGATGTTGTTGAGACTATTTGGAGTCGTGGCGGGGGGATTGCAGGACTCGTTGATAAGGGAAATGTGAGTCAACTGCACATGGTTAATTAGGCATCGTGAATACTTTGCTCCTTTCAGTCTTTCATAATATGCGCTAGTGGCCACATGTGTTTTTAACTACTTGTTTGTGCTCTAT
The DNA here is from genome assembly GCF_022539505.1 of Lolium rigidum. Lineage (NCBI taxonomy): Eukaryota > Viridiplantae > Streptophyta > Magnoliopsida > Poales > Poaceae > Lolium > Lolium rigidum. Next base: position 347,363,169 of record NC_061508.1, read on the forward strand.
AGATTCCTCTACCTGAACGACCTGAAACAGAGGACCCAGATGAAATCCAGAAGTGGAAGTGGAGTTTAAAGAAAACAAATAAAACTAACCGCGAACTGCATGCTGAGCGATGCGATACAGAACTAAAACTCTCTGTATGTATTATAAAGAGGCGTTCTTCTTACTTCGATACTGTGATCACATTTTCTAATATGTTATGGTATTACTGAAGCTATACATTTCTCCACCTTCCTGACTAGGTTGCTCGTAAAATGAGAGAGGAGGATGGCTTCTATTATCCTCATAATCTGGATTTTCGTGGTCGTGCATACCCTATGCATCCACATCTGAGTCACCTAAGTTCAGATCTATGCCGGGGTGTTCTAGAGTATGCTGAAGGGCGGCCACTCGGAAAATCTGGTTTGCGCTGGTTGAAGATACATTTGGCTAACAAATATGGTGGAGGCATAGAAAAGCTTTCTCATGAGAGCAAACTAGCGTTTGTGGAGAATCAATTGCCTGATATATTTGATTCAGCAGCAAATCCTGTTGATGGGAACCATTGGTGGATTAATGCCGAGGATCCTTTTCAATGTTTAGCTGCATGCATGGATCTTTCTGATGCCTTAAAAAGTTCATCACCTCATCGTGCTGTCTCTCACCTACCCATTCATCAGGTATTGCCTTAGTTGAGAATGAGGCACACCGCACACTTGTGCAGGTTTCAACATTACTTAAATCATCACCCGTATGTAGACAAATATAAGCTCTATATCCTAGTTGTAGGTGCATTCATTAATCGAGGTAAAAGCTTGATATTATGTGTGTCAAGGGCATCAGTCAATGAGTCATGCTTTTGCTAGAGGAAGTGTCAACATATACACAATAAATTTCACTTTGAAAATTCAGTTAATCAAATGGGAGTATTTTTGTTGCTTTTATCTTATTATAAGTCAAATTTGCCTCTTGATCAAATGATATAGCTCCCACAGGCAGCTTTTGTCACTATTACTGCTTTTAGTTTGGAGAGCACACCAACTTATTCTTGTTACTCCCTTTGTTCATTAATGTAAGACTTTTTAGCTTCTTTTGTAAATGCATGTATCTAGACACACTTCGGTGTGTAGGTTCACTCGTTTTGGTATGTATCTAGTCCACTAAAATATCTAAAAGGTATTACATTAGTGAATGGAGGGAGCAGTTTTTAAGTATTTTGTAACTTCTAATCTGGCTGTGCTGGCTTTGGTATAAAGTCTATGCACATGCACAGCTGACAATGTTTATTTTTCTTACGTTTTAGAGGAAGGACATGTTTCTAATCTAAGTTTTGTCTCCTTATGCAGCTGGCAATGTTTATTTTTCTTACGTTTTTTAGGAAGGCTATATTCCAAATCTAAGTTATATGTCCTTGTGAAGCTTGTGTTTTGGGCATTGGGCATAGAGTCCTATTCCTCCCCCGTAAATCCATAAGCACTGAATCTAATAAGAAAAGTTGTAATTATGTTAAGCCTAGATGAGAATGGAACATTGTTTAACTATACGGAACAACGGGAACTTCTCAACATAGTAATTGTATGGTGCTCTAGTATTTAGTTATGGAAGGAATTGATTTGACATATCTGTGCCCAACCAGCATTACTAATTGTTGGTCACATTTTCATCTATCAGGATGGTTCATGCAATGGCTTACAGCACTATGCCGCTCTTGGAAGAGACTACGTAAGTTTTTCTCTATGGTAAAATAGAACTGGTGGTGCTTATATGTAATTCTGTGGTCAAGTGTACAGTCAATATTTTCTATCTCAACATAAATTTCTTACTGCCTGCAATTTATCAGTAACTGACGAGGTCACAAAACATCCTTGTTTGTTTGCATGCTTTTTGCATGAGATTCTGCACTGGAACTATCCATATATGAACACTTGGCACTTGTTTTGTACAGATGGGCGCGGCAGCTGTTAACTTGGTTCCTGGAGCGAAACCTGCAGATATCTACTCAGAAATAGCTGCCAGGTGCCCCACAGTCTAGCCACTGAGCGATGCCCAGTTCTCCTTTTGTGCAATCATTAAATTACGTTAATACATTGTAGCATTTAGTTTGTGTGTCGCCTTAGTAGATTATAATACTTAGCCAGTGTGGCATCTGACAGTTAACTCAGTTCCTAGATTATTGATTTCGCAATGCATTTCTCTAGTGCTGAGTGGCACTCAGGATATAGTTTGATAATGCTTTGGCTTAAACATGACTGAAGGGTACTGGATGTTGTACGAGAGGACTCGATGAAGGATCCTGCTACTGACCCAAATGTTCCATTAGCAAAGGTTTTAGTTGACCAGGTTAGCCTTCTCCCTCCCCCCTCTGCCTAAACTAAAGAAATATATTCTTCGTTATGTACTTTCTTTACAAAACAGTTGAAGATCTGGACATTGGTAGCTTACAGGTGGATAGGAAGCTGGTCAAGCAGACTGTGATGACGTCAGTTTATGGTGTCACATTTATCGGTGCTCGCCAGCAGATTATGAAGAGACTTCAAGAGAAAGGGCACATTACAGATGACAAATTGCTCTATGATGTGTCGTGCTATGCTACCAGGGTAAGTGCTTTACTTGCATCTGACAGACTGGTGTTTATTGTGATTCCGTATTGATTGTGTTGGAGACAAGGACAAGCTGTGACTGTTGAATCTATGATGAAGGTAACTTTGGATGCACTAGGACAAATGTTCCAATCTGCCCGTGGTATAATGGCATGGCTTGGTGACTGTGCAAAGGTATACAATCATATTGTGTGTTGAAACATGATTTTTCCACTGATATAAAAGTTGACAGGCATCCAGTTTTAAATTGTTGCACTACACTTCCATCTATACATTCTCCTTTGGTAGCTGACTTGAGATATCAACAGTTTTTGACTGTGTTTCAATTCCTCATAGATGATTGCTTCAAAAAATCAACCAGTCAGATGGACAAGTGCTGTTGGTCTTCCAGTTGTTCAGCCCTACAAGAAATATAAAAACTATATGGTGAGCTACTTATTATCTGTTGCAATATATGTGCAGATTGTTCTTTTTTGTATATCTATACTAAGCAAGCACTATACCTGGATTCTTGATATGTGTTCGTTGTGCATTTTACTTTGTTTTCTTGAGGGAACATTCTTGCTCATCTGTGTAAATGTCGTGTTGGTTATGCACCTTTTGAAACATCACTGGACTGCCACTTGAACATAATTATTATGTACAGTTATTTTAATTGGTTCTAAATCATATATGTTCCTATTTTTGTATAATCCTTTCGCAACAGTATGTCCAACTTGTGGAAGGGGCATTTATAGGAATGGTTGAGACACATTCAAGTTAAAAAATTTAGTTGCTTCCAGACACTGCTACTATATTTTGCCTTCATTACGATTTTGTAAACTCCATTTGTGTTATCTGTTTCACTATCATGCAGATACGAACTTCCTTGCAATGCCTGGCTTTACGAAAGGAAGGCGATGCAGTGAGTAATACTTTATTCATTGGTTCCTTGCCTATTCTATTATCATGGTTAATTTTTCTGTCGTCAAATTTCAGATTGCAGTCCAACGGCAGAAAGCAGCGTTTCCACCAAATTTTGTGCACTCTCTTGATAGTTCACATATGATGATGACGGCAATTGCTTGTAAAGAGGCGGGTCTTCATTTTGCAGGTATGTTCTCATTTCTGATTCCATTGCTAGCATAAATATTTAGGCAAACCTCCTCCTAGTACTGACCAACTTGTTGTCATTCCAATGGAAGTAAAACAATCTGCATTAATGCATATGATCTACTACACTTTGCTGAAATTAAACTTCATATATATATGTCATGTCCATGTTGACCTTTACCAGCCCTGAATAAAAATGTTATACCTGCTACTGTGGTGTGGGTGTGCATTCAGGCAGCACCTTCTTCTTTGCATTGTTTTACCATTCTGTGCATCGCTGTTGAGACAATGTGTTCTATTCATAAATACTCCCTCCGTTCGAAAATAGACAAAGTAAAGACATTTATTTTAGCACGGAGAGAGTATTAGATAAGAATAAGGTCGATGTAAAACAAAGTTTCTGGTGAATCATGAATGGCAGGTGCTGTTTCTTGGTATTGTGCTAAGATTTACAGAGTACTAGCTAGTCATTCGCTTTAGGTGTTGTGTCATTAGTGCTAAATACTCAGTATTTGCAAAGGGACCACATTCCTAATGCACACTTTTTTACCTATATTATTTATGCCAGAACAAGAATAAGTGTCCTCTTAGGGCCCACAAATGACAAGTTATCTAGAATCTAAGCTTTCTACGAACATATGATATATTTCTAGCGTGAAAGAATCTGATCACGTCATCACGATCTCTTTGATGTATCAAACAACAAATACATAATTCAAATTAAGTTCATTTTGGATGTTGACTTCAAAAGTTTTGTGCTTTCGTTACTTGTTTTGATTATGATGCTTGTCCATAGGCAATTTATGTTGCCTTTCGTCAATGTGCTTTGGCTGTAGGGGTGCACGACTCATTTTGGGTGCATGCATGTGATGTCGATAAAATGAATCAGATCTTGAGAGAGCAATTCGTGGAGCTGTACAGCATGCCAATTCTTGAAAATGTATGCTGCCAGAACTCCTCTATCCAGTGTCTTTAAGCAATACTTTGTTCTTCAACTGTATCATTGATGATCACTTATTCCCTAATGCTCTTTATATTCTCATCTTGAATCCAGTTATTGGAAGAGTTTCAGACGCTATTCCCGACAGTACAGTTTCCTCCCTGTCCGCCACAAGGGAATTTCAATGTGAGAGAAGTTCTTACGTCGACATATTTCTTCAACTAAGCTTACTGGGAGAGTTATGCTTAACATGTCAATGAGCTTGGCGTGGTTGGATAGCTAAATTGCCAGATCACTGTTCACAGCATGGTCTTTGGCATTTAGCTTGGTCCAGCAGAGAGGAGGGCTGTTGGGCCCAGAAGTTGGGTGTTACAAGATCATTGGCATAATAAGCAACTACAGCAGCATGCCATTGCAGCTCAGCCTTGTGACTCACTGGGAACAGAAGAAACAAGTTTTTTGGGAATCAGCAAATCGGCTCGCTGGACTCTTAAGGCTGAGAACCATGACAAATGGTTGCAAGAAGCCTGTGACGTGAACAAGCCTCAAGTAGTTCATGCTGATGAGTTTTGGTTGATGCATGATTTACCAAGATGTGAAGTTCAGTCCAGGCACCGGCTACCATGACACTCCAAGAAGGTAAATTGTAGCATGCCAATTTATCAGCGGCAGAATAGTCATAGTCTTGAGTCTTGCTGAATATGCTGATTATATAGACTGACAGTTTGAACTTAAATTTCATTGTCTATACTTCTTTTGTTCTTTTAGGATTTTTGTAGCCGATGGTTGTATGCGTGCACCATCACCCTGTAACAATAATGTGTAGAATTCTGGTGCCGAACAGAAACGGGAAAAGTGTATATGAGGTCCATAGATGTTTTTGACATGATAAAGAAGAGATATGTTGTCGATAAAGAAATGTACATGTTCACCTTTCATTTCCTTGATGTTGAGAAAAAAAAGCAAGACAGCTGCATCTCCCCACTTGTAATTGGGTGAAGGGCTGACACGACCGAGCCCAGACGCCAGCTGCTGTACTGCTCCCCTCTTGTAATTGGGTAAAGGGCCGACACGACCGGGCCCAGCAGTTTGCCCCCTCAACATCTGGGTTACAAGTTCGCGCCACCGAACTCGGCGAACGCTCTTTCCAAATTTCGCTATATAAATCGGTAGTAACGCTTGTAATGTTCCGAGGTGGGACTATTAATTTTGCTGAACGACCAGCGCCCGAAGGCTTGAGAGAGAGTATTTACCGGGCCTGAACATAAAAGGCTATCCCACAAACTTTCCTTGCAGGCACACGCAATTCATGTCAGTTTTGCAGGGCTGCACGCCATTTCTTCCGTTATTTGCGCCTAGCAGTTAGCACCATAACCCCCTTTTGTTGATTGGAAACCATAAACCCTAGTACCGCGAGAATCAATGGCCACGGCGGCGTGCCGGAGAGCCGTCGTCCGCACTCTCCTCGGCCCACCGATAGCTCCCATCCGCGCGGCCGCAGTGAAGGTGCCGCCGGCATCCACCGGCGATTCGTTCGTAAACCAGCTCGACGCCAACTTCAACAAGCCTGCCGTGAAGCCGCCGCCGGCCAAGACCCGCACGGAGAACAACTCCCCGACTTTCGGCACCTCGGGGGACCCCTGCCTGGACTTCTTCTTCCACGTCGTCCCGGGCACCCCGGCCGCGTCCGTGTCCTCCCTCCTCGCCAAGGCCTGGGCGGCCGAGCCGCTCACCGCGCTCCGCCTCGCCTGCAACCTCCGCGGCGTGCGCGGCACCGGCAAGGCCGACCGTGAAGGCTTCTACGCGGCCGCGCTGTGGATGCACGAGCACCACCCGGCCACGCTCGCCCTCAACGCTGGCCCCATCGCCGACGTCGGCTACCTCAAGGACCTCCCCGAGATCCTCCACCGCATCGTCAACGACGACCGCCGCCTCGGCCGGTTCCACGCGCGCAAGCCGCGCCGGGAGATGTCACCGGACGAGGCCCTGGAGCTCAGGCGGCTCCGCATTGTGGCCGCCATGAGGGCCGTGGAGAGGTACCACGGGGACCCGAGGTACCGCTTCCTGCACGACTGCACGGCCGACCTCTTCGCTGGCATGCTCGCCGAGGACATGCGGAGGCTCGCGGACGGCAAGCTGCCCGAGATCTCGCTCGCCGGGAAATGGTGCCCCTCGCTGAAGAGCCGGTACGACCGCTCGACGCTGCTCTGCGAGGCCATCGCGCGCCGCCTCTTCCCCAAGGGCTCCGCGCCCGAGCTCTCCGAGGACCTGCCGGAGTCGAACTACGCGAGCCGGGCGCGCGCGTGCCTCCGCAAGGCGGCGCTCGTGCCGCTCCGCCGCGCGCTCGAGCTGCCGGAGGTCTTCGTCGCGGCGCGCGCGTGGGGGGAGGTGGTGTACCCGCGCGTCGCCTCCGTCGCCATGAGGAACTACAGGGACCTCTTCCTCGAGCACGACGCCGAGCGCTTCTGCCAGTACCTCGAGAGCGTCAGGGCCGGCAAGGCCAAGATCGCGGCGGGCGCGCTGCTCCCGCACGAGATCCTGGCGTCCGTCGGCACCGACGGCGAGGACGTCGCGGACCTGCAGTGGCAGCGCACGGTGGACGACCTGCTGGCGCTCGGCAAGCTCAACAACTGCCTCGCCGTGTGCGACGTGTCCGGCAGCATGACCGGGCTCCCCATGGACGTCTGCGTCGCGCTCGGCCTCCTCCTCTCCGAGCTCTGCGACGAGCCGTGGCGCCACCGCGTCATCACCTTCAGCCAGTGGCCGCAGCTGCACCATGTCAAGGGGGCGACTCTGTGGGAGAAGACCCAGTTCATCCGCGACATGCATTGGGACATGAACACCGACTTCCAGGCGGTGTTCGACCAGCTCCTGCGTGTGGCGGTCGACGGCAACGTCCCGCCGGAGCGCATGGTGAAGAAGGTGTTTGTGTTCAGCGACATGGAGTTCGACGAGGCGTCTTCGAGGCCGTGGGAGACCGACTACGAGGCGATCACGAGGAAGTACTGGGATGCCGGGTACGGCGGCGCGGTGCCGCAGATTGTCTTCTGGAACCTGCGGGATTCGAGGTCCGTGCCGGTCATGGCGGAGCAGAACGGGGTGGCGCTGGTCAGCGGCTTCTCGAAGAACATGTTGAAGCTGTTCCTCGACGGCGCCGACGCCATGACGCCGAGGGCCGTCATGGAGAAGGCCATTTCAGGGCGGGAGTACGAGAAGCTCGTCGTGTTCGACTGAAGAGTAGGCACTCGTGCCTGAATGTGACTGCTTGCTCTTGTTATTCAATCTTCTGACGAAATTCTTGCCTCAGCGATTCACAGCACCTAGAAGCACTGTCTTCTGAAACTTTGAGCGTCCTGGTTGCTAGCTACTCGAGCTTTCACTAGCTTTTCTTTTCCTTCCTTTCTTGTTCGTTTTTTCTTCGACTTTGTACATCTTATACTCTCCTTCTAATCAATGAAAAGCAGGCCAGGCTGCCTTTTCGTCAAAAATATTTTGTTTAGAGGTCTGTTGAAACGAATACAAATTGTATAGACGGCTATTTTAAACTATGATCTAAATAGAAGTCAAGAAGAAGTCTAGAAGCCAAATCCAAAAGAATTCAAAGACTAGAAATCTAGAAGACAAGAAGCCAAATCCAAAAGAATTCAAAGACTAGACCACACCCGATAACTACCGAAAATAATATCTCGTTGATTTACAAATATTTTCCAAAAAATCCAAAATAATTGGAAGTTTTAGAAAGTACAAATAGTTTGCAAAAGCATGTTCAAAAATTCAAATAGTTAATTTAAGAAATATTCACTAGACATTTCACACGGGTTTCAGAAATTTAATTCATATTAAAATAAATTTCGGAAGCAGTCAACTAAATTTCAAATAAATACAATCGCTCCGGTCATATTTCAGTAATTGCAATCATATATTTTTTTTGTTTTTCATTCATATTTCCATGAATTTTAAAAAGTCAACAAATATGAATTTCAGTAATTTTACTCATATTTCGATGAACTTGTGATATTTCAATGATTCGAATCATACTTGAAGAAAGTTGTGAAACTTGTACTTTTAATTTTTGGAACAATTATTAGCATTTTTTGTGGAAAATATCATGTATGGAGTACTTCCAATGCTGTAATCCAAATAAATCCAAGCAATTAAAATGAAATCATCATATTGATTGAACAAAAGAGATAGACTTAGATGTAAGTGGAGCCTTTGTAATATTACTCTCAAAGTCTAAAAAGACTCACTTGAGAGAAAAAAAAATGTATTGGCTTCATGTTGAATAAGAAATGCATCGCTGCATAAAAAACGGAACCCTCGATAAATTAGCTGGTACTAAACCTTCCGAAGATAAGGATTTTGTTACAGTAGCAAAACCTTCCATAAGAAATGGCACGAACCATAATTCAGTTCACCGCCTCGGCTTGCGCTTCACGCCATCGCCCGCATTATACTACCTGCCCGCAAAATCCGTCTTAATTAACTGCTCAAATCATTCGGTTTCACGATTAAAACCCAACCCAGGGCCAAAACCCTCACCCAAGCCGATCAGTCATGGCGGCGGCAACAGCAGGAGCGGCGTGCCGCAGGGCCGTCTCTTACACCCTCCTCGGCCCGCCGGCCGAGAGCCTCCGCGCGGCTGCGGCGGCGGTGAAGGTGGCTGCGCCCGCAAGCACCGGCGACCAGTTCTTGGACCTGCTGGACGCCAACTTCAACAAGCCGCCGCCGGCTCCCCCGGCGAAGACGCGCACGGAGAACAGCTCCCCGACGTTCGCCACCTCGGGCGACCCCTGCCTGGACTTCTTCTTTCAAGTCGTCCCCGGCACCCCGGCCGATTCCGTGTCGTCTCTCCTCGCTGACGCCTGGGCCAAAGAGCCGACCACGGCGCTCCGCCTCGCCTGCAACCTCCGCGGCGTCGGAGGCACCGGCAAGTCCGACAAGGAGGGATTCTACGCCGCCGCGCTCTGGATGCACAACTGCCATCCGGCCACGCTCGCCCTCAACGCGCGCCCCGTCGCCGAATTTGGATACCTCAAGGACCTCCCCGAGCTCCTCCACCGCATTATTCACGGCGGCGTCTCCACCAGGACCAGAGCCAAAAAGGTCGCCCAGAAAGGTGGGATGGTCGCTGGCTTCCGCTTCCGCAACCGCAACCGCAACCGCAACCCACCACCACCTACACCGCACCGCTGGAAGAAGTCGATCCACCCCGCGAGCACGATGGAGGCGCGCGTCGCCGCGAGCAATAAGCGCGACCAGGAGATGTCCGCCCAGGCCGCCGTCGAGCGCCACAAGAAGCGCGCGGACGCCGCGGCCAGAGCCGTCGAGAGGTACGCCCGGGACCCCAACTACCGCCTCCTGCACGACATGACGGCGGATGTTTTCGCCGACCTCCTCGCTGAGGACATGAAGAAGCTCTCGGAAGGCAACCTCGATCTCTCGCTCGCCTCCAAGTGGTGCCCGTCGGTCGACACCTGCTACGACTACTCCACGCTGCTCTGCGAGGCCATTGCGCGCCGCCTCTTCCCCAAGGGCTCGATGGCCCAGCTCCCGGAGGACTTGCCAGACGAGCACTACACCTACCGCGCGCGCGAACTTCTCCGCAAGGAGGCTTACGTGCCGCTGCGCCACGCCCTCAGGCTCCCCGAGGTCTTCATCTCGGCGCGCGAATGGGGGAAAGTGGTGTACACGCGCGTGGCCTCCATCGCCATGAAGAACTACCAGGACCTCTTCGTCAAGCACGACCACGCTCGCTTCTACCAATACCTTACCGACGTCAAGTCCGGCAAGGTGAAGATTGCGGCGGGCGGCCTGCTGCCGCACGAGATCCTGGCCTCTGCCCAGTTTGACAACGAAGTAGCAGAGCTGCAGTGGCAGCGCACGGTGGATGATCTGCTGGCCTTGGGAGATCTGAAAAACTGCCTCGCCGTGTGCGACGTGTCGGGCAGCATGTGGGGGGAGCCCATGGACGTCTGCGTCGCGCTCGGCCTCCTGCTCTCGGAGCTCTGCGACGAACCGTGGCGCCACCGCGTCATCACCTTCAGCAACCGGCCACAGCTGCACCACATCCAGGGAGAGACCCTCCGGGACAAGTGCCTGTTTATCCAACGTATGGACTGGAACATGAATACCGACTTCCAGGCCGTGTTCGACAAGCTCCTACAAGTAGCGGTCGCCGGCAACCTGCCTCCGGACCGCATGGTGAAGAAGGTGTTTGTGTTCAGCGACATGGAGTTCGACCAGGCGTCCTCGAGGCCGTGGGAGACAGACTACGAGGCGATCATGAGGAAGTACACCGAGGCCGGGTACGGAGAAGCCGTGCCGCAGATTGTCTTCTGGAACCTCCGGGACTCGCGTTCCGTGCCGGTGACAGCGGAGCAGAAGGGGGTGGCGCTGGTCAGCGGCTTCTCCAAGAACATGCTCAAGATATTCCTCGGTGGCGAGGAGGAGGCCATCCCAGAGGAGGAGGAGCAGGAGGCCATCCCAGGCGAGGAGGAGGCTATCCAAGGCAAGAAGGCGGCCATACCAAGCATCCTAACGCCCAGGGACGTCATGGAGAAGGCAATCTCCGGGCCAGAGTACCAGAAGCTCGTCGTGTTCGACTGAAAGAATTTAGGTCAGTCGGGTCGTAGTGTTCGCTTTTTATTTCTCTTCATTATAATTCCTGCCTTCTGAAGAACTTACAGCTATCGAATGAATCCTATCGTCATGGACGAATGTTATGAAAATGGAACAGATTCTCGTGTTTCTATATTTGAGCTTAATTCTTTTATGTGCTCTATGCAGATAGCAAGTTTCAGTTGTTGCTTGGTTCCTGTTCAAATCGTGTTGTGTACCTTTGTGCTCGTGGTATTAACATGTGGAAACCATTACTAATTCGTTGGTATTCTCATTTTTAATTGATTGATTGATAGACGCAGATCGTGTAGACATGTATTGTGATTTGGTCACATTTTTTTTGGATATGCCTGCAAGAAATAAAAACACGATTCATGGTGTAGCTTGATCATATGCGCTGGTAATTTGCAATAATTTAGGTGTCTCTTCTGTTCATCTCCTTTGGATATTGGGGGTTTCATGCTAATTTGGACGATTTAAATCATATCATTGTTTTTCCTATGAAGGTTCTTGGAATCTTGGGTCATAGGATGGGAATTACCAAATTACTATGGTTTCCTATGCGCGGCATTACAGTCTGTAGGAATTAATTTCATCATTAGCTCAAAACCTATTTCCCCACTTTTTTTCCTTTAAGAACTCCAGTGCAGTCACGAGATTTTTGTCTAGTTTTTGTCCCTAATCCTGTAAATTTCATATGTACATTTTCCGTGCATCATTCAACATGTGTTTCTCTGTGTGACCAACAATCCAAAACACTTCTTCTAACATACATGTGCTTTGAAATCATGTAAAACTCCTATGCACGAAGAACGAATCCATGTGTTAAAAAATAATCATTTTGCATATGTGTTTCTGTCATATTCCTACATATTTCCACTATTCTTAGTCTCTGCCCGCAAACCAAAATCCTTGTCGTAAGAGGATATAGTTTAGGGAGGCTGGGGTCTCGTGTAATGGGAGTCCATACTTGGGATTATAATGACATCTTTGCAACTCAGCTGCTGTGAATCAAGATGAATTTTAGATTGGTTTGGTGTTATGATTATATTTGTTGAAATTTTTGTGGCTTTTAAGAACTTACGATTTTTTTGTTTTCATGGCTAGTTACTAGATGAATCAACTACCGTGTTTCTATTTTTGGGTAGAATTATTTAGTTGTGCAGGTTCTTTAGTGAGTTTCAAACTTCCACTCCCACTTTCAAAATATCTTTATCTCTATACTATTAAAAAACTAGGAAGGTGTTCCATCGTCGAACAAATCTCATCCGTCGTCATTCACCCCACTCCTTCTCTTCCTTGGCGACTGCACTCCCCCACCGCAAATCAACCGAGGAATTGTGCCAATCGGTTCTCCAATGACCCACCCTATCGATCCAAGCAGCGACTCCTCTCCTTGTTTTCTTCCCACTTTAGCCCCACTTCGGCGACAACTACGGCACACGCTTCATGACCGCCGCACCTCAGCAAGTCCGCCATCATCTTGAGCTTAACGGGATCGTCAACCTGCTTCTGGAGTGCATGGTGAAGAAGGTGTTCGTTTTCAGCGACATGGAATTCGACCAGGCTTCGTCAAGGCCGTGGGAGACCGACTATGAGGCAATCACAAGGAAGTATTCCGAGGCCAGGTACCGAGACGCGCCGCAGATTGTCTTATGGAATATGCGGTGCTCGCGCTCCACGCTAGTGACAACGGAACAGAAGGAGGTGGCGCTGGTCAGTGGCTTCTCCAAGAATATGCTGAAGATATTCCTCGGCGGCGAGGAGGAGGCCATCCCAGACATCCCGTGCGAAGAGGAGGCTATACCAAACATCCCAACGCCGAGGGACGTCATGGAGAAGGCAATCTCTGGGCCAGAGTACGAGAAGCTAGTCGTGTTCGATTGAAAGTATGGAGTACTTGCAATTCAGAATTTGGTGTGTTGGGTTCGTAGTGTTTGTTTTTGGTTTCTTCATTATATTTCATGCATTATGAAGAACTTTGAATGAAAACTACCGACATGGAAAAATGTCTTGAAAATGGAACAGATTCTCGCGTTTCTCTATTTGAGCTGAAAGTTTTATGTGCTCCAGGCAGTTGGGAAGTTTCAGTTGTTGTTTGATTCCTGTTCAAATCAGAATTGCAAACCGTGTTGTGTGTATATATTATACCTTTGTGCTCGTGGTATTAACATGTCGAAACCAGTAATTCGTTGGTATTCTCATTTTTAAGTGGTTGATAGACGCCGATGAGTAGACATGTATTGTGATTTGGTAATTATTCTTTTTATATTCCTGCAAGAAATGAAAACATGATTCACGGTGTAGCTTATAGAGCTAAATAATGTGATCATGTGCTGATAATTCGCAATAATTTGGATGTCTATTGGGTTCATGTCCTTTGGATGATTGTCATACTAATTTGGGAGGATTTAAATCCTATCTTATTTTTTTTCTCTATGAAGGCTCTTGGGTAATAGCATTGGAATTACCAAATTACTGTGGAGAGAGATGCCAAGTTGGTAGTAGTGTTAAAATAGATACTGTTTTTTCTTAATAATGACTACCCTAATTCATATCCGCATCCACTCCTAAACTAAGTGAGATAGGTGGGGGAGTGAATGACGACGGATGTTATTGGGGTGAATGACGACGGATGTTATTGGGGTGAATGACTACCCTAATTCATATTAATTATTTAGTTGTGCAGGTTCTTTAATACTCATGCATGTTATTGATTTGTATGATTTTGATATAAAATACATACTATCACACATGCACCACTGAATAACATTTTATCCCAAACAAATATGCCGCAAGAACATACATGAAAAATTTAAAACACGAGAACCAGAAACATGCGGGAGCAGAAGAGAGGACTTGCGAAAGACTAAGGAAATTCTTCCATTACCCTTCGACAGTACCTAATACGAGGAAAAAAAGGTTTTGCGATGTACCACGGAAAGAGCAAAAATCGTCGGGATGAGGCATCAACAACCACGGCAATTTTTTTTTGTAGTGTAAGATAATTACTAAGTTTTTCTGCGAAATTGATAGCTACTTAATTAGTTAATATACGAGTTCATGTTTGCTATAGGATCTTTCAAATTGGCATAGAGTTTTAATGTGTATGGTAAAACAATTATCTTGATAGAGGTCTCTCGAGAGTGTGGCTATTTCAACTATGAGGAAGTTTGGTTAAGGGTTAATTATTGGTTTGCCACTACAGCCCGCGCATGACTCAGTTTTGCCACTAGAGCAGAATGGTGCTCAGTTTTGCCACCGCTTCTGGCGCAGCTGCTCTGTCGAGGCCAAACGGCCAGGCTTCAAACGTTTCCGTCTCTTGCCGTTACTGAAAGTGGGGCCAGATCTTACAGGTAGGACCGCGCAATGACAAATAGGTGAAGACCGAACTACCCCTGCTCCCGCCACAGAGCAACACACCGATCCGCGCCCCTGCCGGCACCACCTGCGCCGCCACGACCTGCGACGCCACCACCTGCGCCGCCACGACCTGCGACGCCACCACCTGCGCCGCCGCGCGGCCGTCCCGCGTGGACACCTTCTCCACCGCCTCCAGGAGCACCTGCTCTGCCCCCACCCCCTTGCGACGTAGTCGCTCGTTCCGCCACTGCGCCCTCCACCTGCTCGATGCAATGGCTAGTGGCGGCGACGACCTTGGCGAGGCAGGCGTGGGGCCGGAGACCCGCCGCATCCACGACTGGGTTCCCGAGGGGTAAGCCTTGTTCCTATTGAGCTTTCTTGTGTAGTGCAATAGTCGATTTGACATAGAGTGCTCATTGCGTTTGATTTTGGTTTTGGTGTGCTCATTGCCTCTCTGTTTTTGGTTGATTAGGATGGAATTGCGGTTTGCTTTCTTGGTGAACATTAGAAGGGAGCGATTCATTGTGGATGCAAAGGATCAAAAGAAATTCCAAGGAGGGTTTGATTATCGGTTGCCAATGGATTGTAATTGGAGTTTTAGACAATTTGGCGAGGTAATTTGCGGCCCATATCCTTGGGGTATGCATGATGAAGTGGAATTCAAATACTACGATGGGGGAATTGATTGGGTGAAAGTTAGTAATGATGAAGAGCTCGCTACCTTGTTTGCTAAGCATAAGGAGAAAGAGCAATTTCATGTGAGGCTGCAAAATGATGTGGTTGTGCCGGCAGTTGGAACTTCTCGGACAGATTCATGTCGTCGTAATGGAAGCTCTAGCCAGAACAGTTCAGTTAGGGGAGCTTCAGTTAGTGCACGGCGACGTGGTGGCTCATCAAACATGGGCACCGGCAGTAGGGTCCCAAGAGAAGTGGAGCCTGAATACATCGATGATGAAGAGAGGCTATATTCTGATGTTGTGCATAATTTACGACGGCCATGTCGGGCTGAAAACCGAGATGAGTGTGACAATGAGGCTTTTGTGATTGATGATGAGGAGGTTGAGGACGAAGACCTTCCAGCTATTGAATGGGACCCTGCAAACTCTCAGATGGAAGAAGGTACCATCTTTGCATCCATGAGTGAGTGTAGAAATGCACTTGTGACATACCGCATCGGGCGGAGCGTACATTTGAAGTTGACAAGAGCGACGAGTACGTTACAGAGTGCACTGTCCGACTGAAGATTGTCCATGGAGGATGCACGCGTCTAAAATGCGAAATAGCACGAATGTTCAAGTCAAAGTGAACCCTTTTAGGCACACATGCATGGAATCAACCCTGAGGAAGGAAACAATTAGTAGAGCCAAGTCAAGATGGGTGGCTGAAGAAGTAAAACGGTGGGTGACAGAAGACCATCAAGTGGGTACAAAGGAGTTGCGGAAGAAGCTCAAAGAAAAGTTCAAGATAGAGGTACCATACATGAGGGTTTTCAATGGAAAACAACATGCTATGGATTCTATTTATGGTAATTGGCGGGAAAGTTTTAAACTCGTTGTATTCATTTAAGGGTGAAGTGGAGAAGACCAGCCCGGGTAGTATTGTAGATATTGATCACCACACCGTGGAGTACACGTTGAGGGGAATGACAATGACCAAAGAGTGCTTTAGAAGGGTTTTTGTTCGCTTTGAGGCTTGTCGCCGGGGTTTTTGGAAGGCTGCATGCCCTATTTGGCTATTGATGCTACTTTTCTCACGGGGAGGTTTAAAGGACAGTTAGTAGCAGCTTGTGCAGTTGATGGACACAATTTTGTATTTCCAGTTGCTTATGGCGTGATAGAGGCAGAGTCTGAGGAGAGCTGGACTTGGTTTTTGCAGAATCTGCGCCGGGCTATTGCACATCCCAATGGGTTGGTAATTCATACAGATGCTTGCAAGGGTTTAGAAGTAGCCGTGGACAATGTGTTCCCTGGAGTAGAGCATAGGGAATGCATGCCTCACCTTGCTGCAAATTTTGGGAAGAAATTCAAAGGAAAGGTGTATGCCGACAATTTATGGCCAGCATCTTTGACTTGCAGTGTGAAGAAGCACAACTATCACATGAGGCAGTTATACAAAAATGACAAAGTGAAGGAATACTTGGAAACACACCACTCCAAGTTATGGGCCGAAGCCAATTCGGTGAAGTGAGCAAAGTTGACTATGTGCATAATAATCTTGCGTAGTCTTTCAACTCAACGATCCGAAAACTAAAGGGTCTTTATTTGGCGGATTTGCTTGACAAGATAAGGGTAGAATACGTGCAGAAATTTCTTGTTCGAGCAGGAATAGCCGAGGCAAAATTCATGGGACACATTATAATCCCTTCCGTGATGAATGAATTGAAGCAGAAACCAAGAGGCTTGGAAATGGACATGACTCGTTGCTCAGCTACGACGACAGAGGTATCATTTTTGGATAAAGAGAAGAGGGAATGGAGATATCCGGTGGATTTAGAAGCTAGAACTTGCGGTTGTAGGCAACGGCAGATAACTCGGGTTGCCATGCATTCATGCCTTGTTTTTCATCACTACTCGTCGAGTCAAGCGAGGTAACATACAACGAGTATGTGCATGATTACTACTCAGTTGCAAAGTTAAAAGCCACATATGCACATGGCTTACCCGCTTTGGAGGGAAAACAACAATGGGATCCAGTGGACCCTGGTTTTAAGCTTTGCCCTCCGAGTTCCGAAGAGAGCAGCGGGTAGACCGAGGAAAAGTAGAATAAGACCTCGCAGCGAAGGATCTGGACTTGGACCGAGGAGACGTAAGTGCACAAGGTGTGGTGGGTCTGGTCATTTCGCTAAGTACTGTGATAACGTAGATGATCCAGTGTTCGGAGAGTGTTTTGATGTTTCAAATGATGAGCAAAATGATGATCAAAATGAGGATGCAGTGGAGGCTACAAGTGATGATCCAAGTGATGATCCAATTGATGAGCCACAAAATGATCAAATTGATGATCCAATTGATGAGCCACAAAATGATCAAATTGATGATCCAATTGATGAGCCACAAAATGATCAAATTGATGATCCAGTTGATGAGCCACAAAATGATCAAATTGATGATCCAATTGATGATCCGATTGATGAGCCACAAAATTATCAAAATGATGATCCAATTGATAATGGAAATGATGATCCAATTGATGATCCAATTGAGGAGAAAATTGAGGCTCCAAATGTTGGTGTCCAACCTTTGTGGTTGTGAGTTCTACTTGGTATGTAAATCTTTCCAATACTAGTGTACATTTATCACTTGACACAATCTTACCGCCCTTTGTTTTGTACAGCTCTGTTGTAGGTTCGAACAAAGTTGTGGCAGTGAGCTCTGAGGTAGTTAAGGTGCCGACAACCAAGAGGAGAAGAAAAGAAGCAATGAGCACAAGGATCACAAGGAGCAAAGTAGTGGCAAGAAGCGCAAGGACCAAGAAGAAGCCGCAACGCTTTGTAGATGATTGAGTGGGAACCAACTAAAGTTCATGAATAATGTTGTATTTGTGTTTGAATGCTGTTGGAATGATTAGAGTACATGTTTGAACTATGTTTGAATGATGTTGGAGTGATGAGATTACATGTTTTGAGGAACTCATGTCAAAATGTGCTAAAAAGAGCTCCAAAGGTAGGGTAAATGGCCTCATTTCTAAGCAAGTTTTTTTTGATCTTGTCTAAATTGGCCAAATAAGTTCACTACACATCTATTCCATGTAAGAAGAGTATGTGAGAAGGTTTTTCCATTTTTTTTTTGATTTTTTTTGAATTTTTTATGGTCATTTCAAATTTAGTCAAACCTAACTTTGACCATCATTTTAGTTTGAAACATGGAATTGTAAAACTAAGCATGGATCCTTGTTATTCACTCCAAAATGAAGCTTTGGTGAGGTTTTTGAAACTTTTCATGCTCCAAACCCTAAACCTCTTGTCTTCACCCTCGAACTTGTACCCCAGTGTTTGAGATATCACATTAGACGCATGGTTTTTTTGTTGAACAGCATATAGACCATGTTTATCAACTAGAATGTGTAGTATATGACATAAGAAGTCTATGTGAGAAGGTTTTCCATTTTTTTGATTTTTTTTGAATTTTTTATGGTCATTTCAAATTTAGTCAAACCTAACTTTGACCATCATTTTATCAAGTTTGAAACATGGAATTGTAAAACTAAGCATCGATCCTTGTTATTCACTCCAAAATGAAGCTTTGGTGAGGTTTTTGAAACTTTTCATGTTCCAAACCCTAAACCTCTTGTCTTCACCCTCGAACTTGTACCCCAGTGTTCGAGATATCACATTAGACACATGGTTTTTTTTTTTGAACAGCATGTAGACCATGTTTATCAACTATAATGGGTAGTATATGACATAAGAAGTCTATGTGAGAAGGTTTTCCATTTTTTTGATTTTTTTTGAATTTTTTATGCTCATTTCAAATTTAGTCAAAGCCTAACTTTGACCAGCTAACCCTGTTCTTCTAGAAGGAAACCGGACCGATCCGTGGGTTGCTCTGTTTTGCATTGTGGACCGTTCACTGCGGTAACGCCAGCCGTCCGATCTAGCCTTCTAGAACGTTTCGGGGCCGATCCGTGGACACCATCGTTCTTCAACATGATTGGTTCCTTTCTCTTTTCTGCGGTGGGCTATAAGAACACTGAAATCTCCGTTGGTCCGTTGGGCCGTCCCGCGTGTCTAGGCCTGCGATGCATGCGCCATGCATGCGCCATGCAGGCGCCACGCCAACAACCCTTTCCACGCACTCGCCGACGCCTTTTAATGCATCGACGCAGCGTCTCAGCGTTGCCATCGTCTCAGCTCTCGCAGCGATGCGGCCGCATCGGCTTTGCCATCGTCTCGAGCCGTCCCATCGTCGATCGCGTCAAAACCAATAATTATTTTTGGAAGACGGCTAGACACGCGTTAATTCATCATTAGGAACCCGAATTATGAGCCAACCTCTTTATAAGGGGCCTCTCTTCCTCTCCCACACACCAACCGAGCGAGCCTCTCTTCCTCTCCATCTCCAAAGCACCACGCACTCAAGCGAGCCTCTCTGCCTCTCCGAAGATGCAGTACACGGGACCGACCTTCCGCCGTCCGCGCACCAGGCCGGAGCTACTCTATCCGGCGGACGTCCTCGTCGACAACACGCTCCGTGTGTGGGCAAAGTCGAGGTGGAGGAGCGAGATCGAGCTCACTCGAGAGTTCCTCGACGAGGGCTTCTCCCACCTCCCACCGGGCTCGCCCGTCATGTACTACGTCAATGAGTCTCGTGAAGGCGTCGCCCTCAAGCTTCTCACGATCACCTTCGCCAACCGATTTGACGCGTACGCCCTCCTCGGTGAGGTCTTATGGTGCGGCTGCGAGTCAATCTTCTTCACCACCTACAACGTCTTCACCGATTGCGACGCCATCTTCTTCTCCGGGAAACCTATGCACTGCCTCCCGTACTACAAGTGAAGACGCTAGTGAAGACGGTGGTGCGGCGCAGGTGCTGCGGCAGGTGGTGCGGCCAAGATGTGTTCTCGTCAAGCTCGTCATGTTTTTTTAGCTTTACGTTTTCATTTTCTATGTGGTTCCGTGTCGAGTCGTGTCAAGTCGTGTGTCACTGAACTTATCTATCTAGGGTACCCATCTATCTATCTATCTAGGGTACCCATCTATCTATCTAAGTTATTTCCGTGTAATGGTGGAACTAAGCATCTTATGTATCGAATTTATCTAAGTTATTTTGCGTGATGATCTGGCTACCAATATTTGCATCTCATATATCTTAGTTTTCTATGATTTCGATGTAATATATCAAGGGTGTATGAATTATGAAATCACAAACATGGATCCAAGTATGAAATTTGATGTAATATAATTAGGGTACCCATATAAGTATGAAACAAAAAATCACAAACACGCAATGCTTGAAATCAGATAAATGCACCATTTTTCCCTCGCAAAAAAAGAAAGATGCACCTTTTTTTGTTTGATTATTTTTCCAACCTAAACCACAAACACGTAATGCTTGAAATAACAAAGACGCACCCTTTTTTTGGTTAAGCAGCGTGCATAAACACAAAGAATAAACATATGCATCCTTACACCATAAACCAAGTCACGAATTCTGTCAAAAAAAAAACCAAGTCACGAACTAGAACTAACTAGAACTAACTATAGCTAGATTTCTTCCTTTTGCTTTTCAATATCTGTCCATCCACCCCACTGGTTACCAGAGCAATCCTTCACGCTACCAAACAAAGAGGTCTTGGGTTTGAATCCTAGCCGCACCCTTTTTTGTTATTTCATTTTTCACCGTTTTTTTAAACACCCTTCTCATCTGCCCAAAGCCAAATCTTTGCCACTATCGAATTTTGATCAGATTTATTTATTTCAAGCTTGCAAATTCAAGCTTACAAGTTCATACAATTTGAAGCTTACAAATTCATCACAAATTCATGCCTTTCCATACAATGTCAACATTAAACCTAGTGCGATGACAATACCACCTACAAATGCACAAATGTAATTCCAAATTTTTGATTGATCTTCGAGCTCTCTAATCTTCTGGTTCATCCACCTTAGCTCAAAAGCTACCTCTCTGTCAATGCGTGATCCGCCCTGCGTCTCTTCTGCACTAGCTATCGCGGCGACCCGTGTCGTCTGTGGCAAGATGGGCAACCATTCTTCGTGCTCATCTAGCAGCTGATTCATCAGCGTCTGGAGCAAAACATCGACCCAAACGAAGAAGCATTTGATCTGCAAGCACACGAAAGAGATCAACCACATTGAGCACAAACTATGCACAAAATACTGAAATTTCCACTATTCTTACCCCTTTCTCGCTGCTGCACACGTAGAACGGACGATTGGTGTTCTTCGGTGTGCGTGAAATCCTCCGATCAACGGGCGCCCGGCACCGCGGACAGAGGAGGATCGGCATCTCCATGCGCACCGGAAGCTCGAACCGAGAGGTGGCACGGGAGCTAGAAGAAGACATGGATAGAGGTGGCGCGGGATCTGAACCGTGAGGTGCTTCGGCGGACGGCTGCGCCCTCCGCAGCTCCCGCCGTCGGCGGCGCTCCCCGTCAACAAGGCCCTCTCGGTCGCCCGCGCCGCACCTCTGCGAGGGGCCGTCTCCAACCCCGTCGATTTCTTCTCACCGCTGCGAGCTCCGCCGCGCGATCAGGGATTTTAAATGGGGTTGAGCTCCAACGGTTGCCTTGTGGGTCCCACGTGAAACGGCCTGCAACGGTCCTCTTTTCAAATGCGTTTCCGCCTGGTCCCACCTGAAACAGCCGGTCCTCTTTTCAAATGCGTCTCCGCTTGGTCCCACCTGAAACAACCGAGTCAAGGACGTTGACCTGAATGAAACGGCAGACTCACGGAACGAGTCGTTGCACACAGACTAGTGGCAAAACTGAGCACCATTCTGCTCTAGTGGCAAAACTGAGTGTTGCGCGGGGTGTAGTGGCAAACCAATAATTAACCCTTTGGTTAATTATAAAGTTGCTTTCGTATCTGTGCGTGTACCTTGAGAGCAGCACCTCTCTGAATGCTTTTGGCGCAAGAACTTTTTGGGCTATGAAGAATCCGGTTCCTATGTAGTGCTGCCAAGAAACGGGAGAAACCGATCTAGGGTTGTCTGTACTTCTCGAGCAAATCCATTTGACAAACTCATTTGTCATTTGTAGAAATATTAGCTATATTGCTGAACTGGACGTCTGGACGTGTTATTGAGTGCAGTGTTGCAGGGACAGTAAGAACAAAATATTTGCACACGTTGGTACTCTTGCTTAATACTCCACGGACATGTCAAGTTCTTCATGTATGTTCACTAGCAAGTGGAATCTCTACAGTGTTCATCACTGTGAGTAGGTGTCAAGTGGGATCGAAGCAAAGTCCCACTTATAGTTCATTTTGCTATCGTATGAGATTACTCTTTAACCCCATCCCAATTTGGGAGTAAGAATTTGCACCTTAATTGCTGCTCACTCTTACGGCATTTGGCGTAGCAAAGTCTCGCCAACAAGACCACAAACTCCTGATACACATGCCTCGAGTACTCGGGTCCAAAGAATCATCTACACTAGGTGCACGAATCAACGAATCAATGTCACACCCTACGTCTGACGACGTACACGTGATCACTTTCCGCTCTGCGCGTCACAACAACGCGGACGCCGCCCCGGAGGCGGCAGCCAGGGCCTCGCGCAAGCTGATGAGGATCACGGTAGCGACGTAGTGCGTTAGCGCGCCGACGAGCACGAAAACGTGGAAGATCTGGTGGCTGTGCTGACGCAGTCAACATCCCCGGGCGCCACCTCTCCAATAACCTTGCAGGGATAAACAACAAAAACAACAGGCCACTCAACCCACCCCTTATATTAGATTGTGATAACATCACAAATATAGCAGTCCACCTGTGCTAGACTTGTACTCAAGTTCTAGCTGGCACGTCATAAAAACATTCCCTTAATGGTAATCATATTAATAATAGTACTAAGTTTACACCCCTGTAATTAATAAAGGGCCCTCTTATCCATCAAACAAGATGTTGTCTTGAGTCTTGCTTCTTCTTACGCGCGCGGAGAATAGTTCTCAGTGAGGTGAGATCTTGTCTCCAGTTGCTCTCATTCCATCATCATGGCTGAGCTTCCTTATCGTCCGAATAACGACTGTAGGCCAGGAAGGTTAATGAAACGAGGCCTGCTCTCTTGATCTTATTAAGAACAATTCTTGCTTTGTATATATCGTACCTGTAGGCACATCAAATTAGATTACATCAACTCATGTTTGATATATAGGAAAGGAAGAATGAATAGAAAAATGTAATTATTTGTTTGATGTCATACCAGTCGGGGTCGCCTGGTCTTGGGGTGACTCTTTTCGAAAGAGGCATGAGTAGAAAAACGTCGCCCCAGCTGCTAGTCTTAACATTGTTCTCCCCCTTAGCGATCAAATCGTAGAGGCCATCTATCTTCTCCTGTATCTCGCGTGCAACAATTTCCGCATGAGCTTGCTGGATACATATAGATAGATAATGAACACCGATTGGATAAGAAGAAAAATAAGCAGCCACTAATATAGATGTAGCCAATGACATATGTTACGCATGGTTTCTAATTAAGGGCACTGGACACTGCTGAATGCGTAGGGGAAAAATATTTCAGAAATGCTTTAGTTCGGCAGTGAGCTTAGGAAATAACGGAATTGCTAAGTTTCAGTCACGTGCTTCACCGTGAAAATTCGTGTTTGATGTTGTTTGCACTTTGTTTAGACCCGCAATAAAACATATCGACTAAGACATATGTTAAGTCTCGAGCGTTAGTCACACTATCTCAATTGCATGATGCTGGACGTGTCCTAATCGCTAAATCCTTTGTCTCGTGACATATTTGCGCACGCAGCAAAACAACTACTGTACTAAAATTGAATCACGCGAGGTAGAAGATCTCAGCTGAGGTTATTTAAGATGTACCTCGTCGGTGTACATGAGCCTTGGCCCGAGACGGCGTCGTCCGCCCGCTGCCGCGGCCTCCGCTCGCTGGACCATGGAGCCCCCGAGCCTCCTCGCCGCCATCATCGGCCGCCCCTAGCTCCTCTCGCTGCGGCCGGCCGTCTCGCGCTATGCTACTGGATTAAGATCGGTTTGGAAAGACGTGAAATTCCTGGAGATTTTGGCGAGTACGTACGTGCGTTCCTCCTCACCGTTAGCCCGTTAGGGCCGGTTCGTTGGTCGTAATCTTCCGCCGCCCCCGTGGTTTCTTGCGAGCACGCCCAGGCAACCCGGGCCGTGTATGATGATGATTCTTCTTTTCTTTCCCTGCAAAAATATTTGCATCCAAAACGGCCGATGGCAGGCCCGGGCGACCACATGCGCAGAGGGCCCCAAAATTTTCGAATAGGCCTATGTAGTTATATAGGCTTCACAATTCCATCCGCTGGCCCGCTGCAAAATCCTGCAGACTCTACCTCGGCCGCTTGGCTTCACAATTCTTGGCTTTCATTTTCGTGTCTTGGTGTTGCCCTCGATCGGCTTCCGCTCCTTCCCGCCGGCCGCGCAGCTTTCGCCACGGCGGCGGGCATTTTCCAAGCAGTGCAGCCGTGCAGGTATAGCCTCGCGTCCTCTCATCCTCTTCATCTTTAAATTTTTTCGTATGCTGCGTTTCTACGGCCGGGTGTCAGATCCATTCCAAAATATGTTTAGATTTGTAGTTTTTCTTGTCTCTTTGTTTCACGTCTCACAGATCGATCGATCATGCTTATAAGCCTCACGGTACTACGTAGTATATATAATTTATGTTTAGGTTTGGAATTTTTTTGCGGTCTGTAGTTCATATATACTAACCTAGCTAGGACTGTATCCACATAGTCATCAAGAACTAAAGATGCTAACATGAAGTCTAATTTATATTTCAGATGTTCTATGGTTTAATAAGTATTTGGAGAAAATCATAGAATTTATATTCAGATTTTCTATATATGGTTTAACCTCCAAACTTATTGTGCTTGACAATCTAATACTCCTTGGTCCATATTTGTCATCATTGTAGTTTAAACTAGAGGATGCCCCGCGCGTTGCAGCGGTGTTGACGTCAGAAACCCCTTGGCGGGCAGAGACGGTCAACACGGTAGAGCCGGGAACAACTAGGGCTGCGGCTGGCCCCAGTCCCTCAGAGCGACGGCCCGCAAAGCCTCCTGGTCGCACGCGCCGATGTTTATCACAAGGGCGTGCCACCCGACCTATACCCGGTCGGGGAAGGTGTGGATGATGCCTCGCTTAGTTTCCTGCAGGGGCACACACGTAAACGTTAAATACGAGCCTCGATCGGCTCTCAGGTTATCCTGTGAATCGGCTCAAAGAGCCGATCCACCCATGATTCAGACGAGGTGTCCGAATATATGGTGGTCCTGCTTGATCAAGGTAAAGCTAATGAGATCTACGACGATGTAGGGTTTTCACCGCATAACCGGATCGTCCTACTCCGGAGTTGGGCCTCGCGGCCACGCACGGTGATCGTAAGCCGATCCTAAACAAGGCCTAAAAACCAACACGAGGTTGATCCCCGGAACATCCTGCTTAGGGCCAACGAACGACACCCTACGTGCCGCTGGATCCTCCCCCCCTTTGTAAGGCCTAACTATTGCAGATATTAAACTAATCCTTGTGGAACAAGGAGCAATCGTAACGGATCAGATCTACTAAACTATGATCAAGCGGGGTGCCGCCCTACACCTAAGATAGGTGTAAGGGCGGCTAGACATGCAAGGGTTGCACTACGAAAGCATGTAATATGAAGAACAATGCTAACCCTAACATGTCTAAGATAACTACGTTGCTCGCCATCAAAAAGGCTTCGATACGAGCAACGCATGAACAACGTAGGCAGGCTTGTGCTGCCTAGATCGCAAGATGCGATCTAGGCAGCATGACGCTTACCGGTAGAAACCCTCGAGACGAAGGGGTTGGCGATGCGCCGAGATTTGTTTGTGGTTGAACGTTGGTTGTTGTTTTTTCCATAAACCCTAGATACATATTTATAGTCCAGCGGACTTTCTAATGTGGGCGTGCACCAAACCGTGCACGAGTAAGATTCTAACTTCTAAACTAAGATGCGATCTAATATGTTACAGATACATGGGCAATTAAAAGGCCGATTCACGTATTCCTTCTACATATATTTCTTCAAATCTATCTTGATCGCGGCCCACCTCTGACTCGGTCAAATTCTGGTGATAACACATGCCCCCCTGGTTTTGGAAATGACATTTCCAAAATCATTACGCCTTCTTTCGTCGGGTCATGTCGTGGCGGAGCGAGCTGCCGCGGAATCCCTATCATGATGCCTTGCCCCTTCCACTTCTCCACGTGGCCGTAAATTTTTCCTGTTGGGCAACATCTCCTCGGAAGCTGCTTTGTGGCATTGAATCTCTCTCATATCCCCTTTATTTAACCGTTCTAAACAGCTTGCGTCTCCTTCGTCCTCCTCGTATTAGCACCAAAAACCCTCTGTGCCGCCATGTCTTCTTCCTCTTCCTCCGAGTTTTCCTACGGGTCCGACTCCTCCCGCGAGACGCCGCCGGAAATCCGTGCCCCGGAAGACTGGGACGAGGAGAGCCATGTCTCCTCCATTTGGTCTGAGGACGACAAGTCCTTGACCAGCGGGGATGAAGATCTTCGGTTCCTCGCCGATGGGGAACTGGAGCCAAAAGCGAGGACGACCAGTTCTCCTGGGATGGCTGCCCCACCTCCGAAGAAGAGGGAGAAGAAGACGACGACGACGACGACTCCCTCGAGGGCTACCCGCCGGCGAAGCGCCTCCGCATGTGGTGGGACGACGACGAGCAGCGACGACGAAGACGGGGATGAAGCCCCCGTGGAGGGCTACGGGAGTAGCGACGAGGAGCCCATCGGCAGCAGTGCCGATGAGAGTTTTGAGGATGACGATGAGGGCAGTGATGGCCCGTAGATTAGGATCTAATAGTATAGGCCTAGCAGTAATAGATTGGTCAATAGACCCTTCTTTTGTTCTTCCCTCCTTGAGCAATCGGCTCCCCATTGTAAGAAATCCCAAGACTAATGAAGAATTCCCTTAGCTTGATTTTGCCGATTTCTTTCATGCTGAGTTTGTCGACTGTTGGCCTAATCCATGCTTAGTGACTGATGGCAACGCATCAGTTTCATGATAATCTGCGAGACAGGCCAATTTAGCCACCCCTCCAAGCTAGCTGGCTTCTGCCGATGACGATGACACAGCCGATCTTAGTAAGCTGGTGACTTGATCTTTGAGCAGGCGACTTTAAGAGAGACCTGGAACCGCCTTGGATGTTCAAACTGATAACTCTGTAACAGAACACCGCTCTCCAAACCAGTTGTGTCGCAGGGCTAGCCGATTCCAACCAAATCGGCTCCCCAGAGCAACGACCTCTAGGGCGAGCTGCCCCCCGAGCCTTAATGAAGGCGAATCAGCCATCAGCCTTAACTCATGACGTAGCCCCAAGCAGAGAACCTTCAAGGTGAGCTGCCCCCCGAGCTTCTTCAGTTCTCCCTGCACCTTGCCGGCTAGATCGGCTCCTTTCATGCAATCCATCCTTAACCTGATCCGCACGTCCAGGCTGCTCCTGGCATTGTTCTTGAAGAGAGGATCTGAGCCCTTAGACTACTCCATTGAGGAGTTCTTTCATTAGTGCTCCATTGACCCTCTGATCGTAACAGTTACCCTCTTGAGTCGATGGCCATGCACCGGCTTTTATATCCTTAAGTCGATGTCTGCTGCATCGGCTGTGCTCGAAAATTTTCGAATTTTCAGAATTTTTTTTTTTACGGCCGACTAGTGCATCGGCCCCCATATTCCAATACCCATCACCAAAGGATGAGACGCTTCCATTGCATATCCTCGTATTCTATCCACCTGGGTGCCCCCCCCCGAGCCGATTCTGTCAAGAGATTTGATGGTATCGGCTCTGTTGGATAACATGTTGAACCCAGGCAGAATGGTGTGTGAGGATAATTTTGGCCGATTGCTGGAATCGGCCTCCACGTTGCTTGTTCGGTGAAGGTTTTGTAAGTTCCCTTCATAAATTTTTGGGGCCGATCAGAAGGATCAGCCTCGCCATGTTTGCTTCTTGACGTGCTCTTGCTACTCGTTCAAGCCGGTAGACAGAACCAGCCCAATCTCTGACTTTATCATGTTGGTGCGCTTGCTGTCGTCCACCTTGGATATATCGTGTAACCGTGGAGCACTGAGCTTCGTCGGAAGAACGAGCACCATGTTTGTGCCAGCCGATGTTTCATCATCGGCTTTCCTTTGCTTGGGGCGCCACTCCATTTTCCGTGGACGACCCTCTTCATCCAGGGTTCGCTGAACCTTTGCAGCCAGATCAGGCCTTGCCCTCCTCAATGTATGCAAGTATAACCTCTCGGCTTCTTCCAGGCCACGCAATCGTTGAACCCTGCGTTTCTGGGAACGGCTGAGTCCATCAGGGCACCACCTTGGCCGGTGGTACCTGTCTTCTTCTTCTCCCTCGTCTTCTGAATCTTTGAGATCCTCCAACCGAGGGGACTCAGCCCGTTTGCTCTGTGGCGGGAGAGGTCCTAAGCGCTCGAACACGGACACGTTGGCTGCCTCCTTCTTCTTCCGGTTGCATTCTGGGCAATTGCCGATTGTTGGCAATCGGCTCATTCTCGAATCCCAGCGAGTGTCCGAAGAAGGGACAATCCCGAGTGCTGTCCTCGTCGTCTTGCTCCCTTGCCTTTTCCTTGGCACAACGCTCGTGCTCCTCCTCATCGCGATCATGCCGACGATGTCTTCTGGCTTCTCTAGCCAGACGATCTCTTTTATCATCATCGCTGGACCGTCGGCGTTGGTCGTACTGACTCACATATTTGCTGAGGAGGTGATCAGAGAGAGGTCGCTGATATCTTAAGTTCTTCACTTCTCCCTCTGTGACGTAGCGCTTGCCATCTTGGTGGAGCCGATCGCGCGGAGCGGCTTCTTCTGTATCTTCGTCATGAGAGCAGCTGCCCTCATCTCCATCCTTGCCAGCGTGGTGTCCAAGATCTACCATGTTGATACTGCACAGGAAACCCGGCTGGCACCCTGCATGGCAAGCATACTCCACCATGTTCACGGCGGGAAAGGGGTGTGTGTCGACCTTCATGGCGTATTGGTTGAAAATCAACCGTCCGTTTTCTATCGCCATTTGGATCTGCTGCCGCCACACCCTGCAGTCGTTGGTGGTGTGGGAGAACGTGTTATGCCATTTGCAGTACGGCCTTCCGTTCAGCTCTTGCACCGTGGGGAATTTGAGACCTTCAGGTATCTTCAACAGCTTTTCCTTGAGTAGGAGGTCGAAGATTTGCTCAGTCTTGGTCACGTCAAAATCAAATCCCCTGGGCGGGCCTGGTGGCTTTACCCATTTGCAGGACACGGGGGTTCCTCCCCGAGTCCACTCGGCCATTGCTACTTCTTGGTCTCCCGCAGGAACTTCGTCTTCCTCCGCATCGACCGGGGCTACCGCACGCTTGAACTTGTCTTGGTACAGGTCCGGGTGGCGCTGTTCATATGCTGAAAGTTTCGAACCACGTGCGCCGGCGAGGGTAATCTGCTTGGGAGGCCATGTCCTTGAGCTGTGTTGCAAGGCCTGCTACTCGCCAACTCGATCGCTTCCTTTTCGGTTATACGAACCGAATAGCATCGGTTCCTAAGATTCCTGAAGCGCTGGATGTATTCGTCACGGTTTCTCCGCGCTTCGACGTAGTTGTGCTAGATCGGCAATGCTAGACTCGGAAGCTTCGAATGAGTACTTGCTCATGGAACTGCTCTTCCAACTGCTTCCAAGTTTGGATGGAGTTCGGTGGTAGCGATGTGTACCACCCGAAAGCCGATCCCGTGAGGGATTGTGAGAAGAACCTCACGCGCAACTCATCCGACGCTGAGATCGTGCCCAGGCTGTGCCAAATATCGGCTCACATGCTCGATGGAGCTGGACCCATCTGATCCACTAAACTTCGTGAAGTCCGGGAGCCGATATTTGGGTGGCAGCGGGATCAGTTCGTAGCTGTTAGGGTACGGCTTGGTGTAGCCGAACGCCTTCCTTTTCGGCATCATGCCGAACTGATCTTTCAGAATTGCACAAA
The DNA here is from genome assembly GCF_022539505.1 of Lolium rigidum. Classification (NCBI taxonomy): domain Eukaryota; kingdom Viridiplantae; phylum Streptophyta; class Magnoliopsida; order Poales; family Poaceae; genus Lolium; species Lolium rigidum. The sequence continues at coordinate 347,393,426 of NC_061508.1, forward strand.
TCTGATCCGCTGTGATGGCTGAAGGTGTCGAACCCTGAAGATTCGCCGGGGTGGCATACTTAACCAGCCATGCTTGTTTTTCCGGTTCTAAGCCAACTGCAGGAGCTGGGCTTTAGAGGTTTGTCGGGGTGGCGTACTTAGCCAGCCACGGCCGCTTCTCGGGATCGGCTCTCGACGTTCCTCCTGCCGTTCCGAGGCCGGCTGTTATTGCAGCCTGGTTCGAGAGTGCCCAGGCGTTGCGGTCCGGTACGTATGCGCACGCGTATCCGTGCGGGACCTCCTTGGGTGCCTCGGGTAGGAATTGGTAGTCACTAGGATTACCACCAATCTTGTAGACGACGTATGCCGATGAGTTCGGCGGTTCCGGTGCTGCCCATGCGAACGGCCGGGGCCGGAGCGGCATCTCTCCTTTGAAAGTCCCCGAGCCGGTCCCGACGGGGAGTACCGGTGACTCATGATTTCCTTGACGACGCGCGAGCGACACGCTCCAAGGTGTGAAACCCTTCCACCCGACGCCATGGGAGCGGGTTCGGTGGAAGGAGCCGATGAGTTCGGCTTCGAGGGTTGCCTTGATCTCGTCATGTTTCTTCTTGAGCTCATCGAGCAGATCCTCGTACGTGACCGGAGTGTCTTCCGCCATCTCGGATGTAGATGGCGATGTTGCGGATGTCGAAGGCTGTCCCACCGGGCGTGCGCGAATGTGTTGACGTCGAAACCCCCCGGCGGGCAGAGACGGTCAACACGGTAGAGCCGGGAACAACTAGGGCTGCGGCTGGCCCCGGTCCCTCGGAGCGACGGCCCGCAAAGCCTCCCGGTCGCACGCGCCGATGTTTATCACAAGGGCGTGCCACCTGACCTATACCTGGTCGGGAAGGTGTGGATGATGCCTTGCTTAGTTTCTCGCGGGGCACACACGTAAACGTTAAATACGAGCCTCGATCGGCTCTCGGGTTATCTCGTGAATCGGCTCAAAGAGCCGATCCACCCATGATTCAGACGAGGTGTCCGAATATATGGTGGTCCTGCTTGATCAAGGTAAAGCTAATGAGATCTACGACGATGTAGGGTTTTCACCGCATAACCGGATCGTCCTACTCCAGGTTGGGCCTCGCGGCCACGCACGGTGATCGTAAGCCGATCCTAAACAAGGCCTAAAAACCAACACGAGGTTGATCCCCGGAACATCCTGCTTAGGCCAACGAACGACACCCTACGTGCCGCTGGATCCTCCCCCCCTTTGTAAGGCCTAACTATTGCAGATATTAAACTAATCCTTGTGGAACAAGGAGCAATCGTAACGGATCAGATCTACTAAACTATGATCAAGCGGGGTGCCGCTCCTACACCTAAGATAGGTGTAAGGGCGGCTAGACATGCAAGGGTTGCACTACGAAAGCATGTAATATGAAGAACAATGCTAACCCTAACATGTCTAAGATAACTACGTTGCTCGCCATCAAAAAGGCTTCGATACGAGCAACGCATGAACAACGTAGGCAGGCTTGTCGTTGCCTAGATCGCAAGATGCGATCTAGGCAGCATGACGCTTACCGGTAGAAACCCTCGAGACGAAGGGGTTGGCGATGCGCCGAGATTTGTTTGTGGTTGAACGTTGGTTGTTGTTTTTTCCATAAACCCTAGATACATATTTATAGTCCAGCGGACTTTCTAATGTGGGCGTGCACCAAACCGTGCACGAGTAAGATTCTAACTTCTAAACTAAGATGCGATCTAATATGTTACAGATACATGGGCAATTAAGCCCAACTTGGCATAAAAGGCCGATTCACGTATTCCTTCTATATATATTTCTTCAAATCTATCTTGATCGCGGCCCACCTCTGACTCGGTCAAATTCTGGTGATAACAAGCGGGACCTTTTGAAAATAATTTATTGGATAAAAATTTGTTAAATTTTTTATATAAATAAAATAGCATAGACTAATAGGTTGTAGAAATACGGTACTACTTTGTGTACTAAGGACAAAATTGTAGTTTAGGAGGTTATATAAAAATAGACTTGGCAAATATCGATAGTATATTGATTTGGATCAATATATTTGATTTGTACCTATTTGGTACAATGCAGCAGATGTGCTAAAATAAGTTGGAAGCAATATCAAGACATGTACACGTGTACAAAAAGATGCCCTGGTGAACTATTATTACTTGTATGCAACATGTCTTCTTGTTTCATCGCAGCACCTTCTTTGTTGTTGATAAATAGTTGTAGCTTGTCTTAGATGGAAAAATAATCAACACATGAACTAACACTTCGGCTGCTGATGGCAGCAACAAAGTGACTAATTAGAAGCAAATCATAGCTGAAAACATGTGAAATAGAAGATAGACGAAATAATGGCATTTATTTTTATACCATATGAGCAGGTCAGCTCATAACTATGTATAATCTTTTTTGGCAACAGATTACTATCACTTGCAGAAATCTTCTCCGTAGCACCTCGCATCACCTTACAACAACAAAATTCCATATGTAGTTCAATATCCCATGAGAAAATCTGAACACATTCCAAGCAGGAAATCCACTTATGCTCCGGATCTTGGAACCACATACTGCAGGATTAGCTCACCGAGGATTGAGGTTTGGCGAGAATACACACTGCACTACAGGTAACAAAAGTATATGGAGTAAACTTATAATTCAAGGAATATTTTATTTTCAGCCCATTAGAATCACAAATATTTTTCACCCATTAAAAAATTATGTGTTTCATTGATGCATAGTAAGAATTCTTAGAACCCACTGCATCCACATTCTTTCAAGGATACATAATAACAATTCTGAAGATACGGAGGTTGCCCGTTCACAACACGATATTCATTGCCTAGCTTATATTCTGCAGGAAGACATATCTCACATTGGAGTTTCATCAAGCACCTACCAGACACAATTTAGTGAAGATAAATGGAAGATCAACAGGGGAGGCGGATGGGCATAAGGCATAAGAGCTGGAGTACTGGAAATATAGAACCAGAAAATACCTGGAATCAGTTTCACAGTGGAACCAAACGATCGCTGAAACAGGCATCCGGCTGAAATCGAAAATGACATGGTATTATTCAAGTATAAAAGGAAAACAAATGAGAAAGGAGGAAAAAATAAAAGCATGGCCAGGTTAATTAGGAAAATTTAATCAGAGAATAAAACAGAAGATTATTTACCTGTTGACGGCGAAGTTCTCTGGCGAGAGAGCGCATACACAACATGGAGGCACCGAGGCATCCAGCAATTAACTCGTGTTCGGGAGATTGTTTCCAATCCCTCTTCCTAACGAAATGGCTCCGAAGGGGGGCTTCAAATTCCTCGCCTGATTTTCCGAGGATGGAAGTTCACGAATTCTCAAGCGCAAGTGCGCGCAGATCCAGTTGTGGCGATCTAGAGGAAGTGACGATGGAACTTCATGAATTCTCGAGCGCGGATGCATAGATCCAGTTGTGATGATGGAAGTGGAGAAGCTCCATTGCTTAAAAAAGGAGAGAGCTTGGTGGTAAGTGACGATGACATGGACGAATGAGGACGCATGGGAGCAAGTTTGGTGACGTGGAAGCTTGCATGTGCAGGAAAATGAGATCACCTATTAAGAACAGAAAGATTTGAAGTAGAACCTCGGGAAGAGTTATGGAACGAAGAGATCTACCACTTACAAACACGGTCATATTATAAGGGTACATCAATGCACGAATTAAAATTACTGACAACAAGCCTGTTGCCGCATATGTTCAAATCCGCTCTGGTACCTAACGGCGATGGACAGAGCCGCGGCTCGCATTCCTCTGAACTTCTTCCTGCACGTGTTGCTACGTTCTCATTGCGTGATGATCAACTGCATAGAATTTGAAGAACTTGCGACGATCACGCTTCTCATGTTTCTGTCTTTGGAATTGATTGATGTTCTTCTACTCTAGCTTCCCATTTTGCTGGTTCCATCAGATTTCCATTTCGAGGTGAACTGCGGATAATTCAAGTGCTGGTCAGTCGCTGATTGGTAGGTACAGAAGAATCAGAGATAGACTCTTAGGATTTGGCCCTAAAATTGATCTGGTGTTTGTAACAAAACGGAATGATTCAGAATTTACAGTTCAAAGCAATGTGCTGATGAACTGCAAAGAATTACAAGGACTTGCAGGTTACATTGCTATCTTATGAGCTACTATACACTTGAAGCCCGTCCCAATTTGGGAGTGAGGATTTGTAACCCAATTGCTGCACACCCACACTGCATTTAGTGTTGTTACAGAGTCTCACCAGCATCACCACAAACTGCTGATACACATGCGTCGAGTACTCGAGTCCAAAGAATCATCTACACTAGGTGCACGAATAAACGAATCAATGTCACACCCTACGCCTACCACGTACACATGATTACATTCCGCTCTCCGCGTCACAACAACGCCGACGCCGCGCCGGCGCCGGCGGCCAAGGCCTCGCGCCAGCCGATGAGGATGGCGGTGGCAACGTAGTGCAAGAGCGCGCCGACGAGCACGAGCACGTGGAAGATCTGGTGGCTGTGGCCAACGCAGTCGAACATGCCCGGGCGCCACCTCTCGGGCACCCTGGCGACGTAGAACCCTGCCCCCGTCGCGTACACGAGCCCCATGGCGAGCTCGAGCGAGAGCGCGAAGTAGCACTCAGGGTGGCCCCAGTTGAGCCAGAGAGCGTGCATCGCCGGCACGACGCCCGAGAGGCCCATGGACACGAAGAGCCCCGCGCGGATGTGCCGGAGCCTTGGCGAGGACCGGGCGGGCGCCAGCAGCGCGGCGACGACGAGCGCGCCGAGGAGGGTGATGGCGGAAAGGTAGACGAGCTGCGCGACGGGGCTGCCGAGGAAGGTGTAGTAGACGGGCGGGAAGAAGGAGGAGACGATCATAACGGCGATGCCGGCGTAGTCGAGCTGCCAGAAGAGCCGGCTGAAGCGCCGCGAGTGGGACGCCAGCAGGTGCGCCGCCGCGCTCACGGAGAGGCAAGTCATGGCGCCGTACACGAACACCGTCCGTGGCCACCTCGCCACCGCGTGCCCGGCGACGGAGGCCAGCGCGCTCTGGCTCGTCAGGATCTGCTCAAACCAAAGAGAAATCACCGGTCACTACCATTTCAGCATAAGCACCGTCAAATAGTGAAAATTTAGAGATGTGAGTAGGACTATGGTAAATAAATGGATGTGACTATTCACAGTCGATCGAAAACTAACTCAGATAATGTTATCAAATCTCAGTTGCAACTCATGATTCGCATTAATCACGATACAAATTAATTGTTGTAGAACTTGACTGAAGGACTAGCAAATCTCTAAATATATAAAAGTTGTCTGGCAATGTTCATTAAATCTCGAAATTGTTTCTAGTAGGGGATAGACAAGAAACTGTGCCGGTAGGTGACCACTCTGAAGACTTGAGTGTACTAATTAGGTGTGGGTCGACATGTTTAATTTTCAAAAGATGGTCCTGAGAATGAATAACTGAATCGCAAAATTTCCTGCCTGTTAGTAGTTGGATTCGTGAGACAAAGACGCTATCCTAATTAATCCAGGACCAGAAAATGCAGTCTGGTAGCCACAAGCTCTTCCCGACCGATAGCTGCCGTCCAGCTCAGTGTCGAATACAACAGAGCATGCCCAACTGTATGTCAGGTACGCAGCTAACGGTGATACTATATGATATAGGCCATTTACTAATTGACACTAGGATTTTATAGTGACAGGGACGAGCTGCAACTGCAAGCAGGTAGGCTTGAAAATTTCTCCTCAGGTTCAGTCGCAAAAAACAATTGCTGGCAGGTAAGCTTGAAGAATTCTCCTCGGCTTTTACTAGTACTTGATAAAAAAACACAATTGTTGGCTGGCAGGTAGGCCTGAAGAATCCTCGTCGGTTTCAGTTTGTGAAAACAATAGTTGGCAGGTAGTAGTAGGCTTGAAGAATTCTCCTTGGTTTCAGTTGGTAAAAAACAATTGGTGCCAGGTAGGCCTGAAGAATTCTTCTTCTGGAATTTAGTTGGCTACAGGTAGTTTTGCAGCTGGAACCTAGTAGTAATACTAGTCTACTCTTGTAATCTTTTGGTTGAGTAAAATAAAAAAGATTTCTGAACGTGCAACGATCCTAACTAGTAGAGGACTAGTAAAAGAATAGTCAGACGAGGAGTTTCCTCTTTCTTACCGAGGTGGTGTTGTTGGCCGCCCACGACGACGCGTTGGCTGAGGTCATCACCATCGTCATGAAGGCCGGTGCCGGAGCGCCGGCCGCCCACTCCATCTCGTTGGCGACGGCGAGGCCGAGGAACAGGAAGAAGCCTCCGAGGTGGCTGCAAGAAACAACATTAACAAACCGAGTTAGATTAAACATCCACAAAGAAGTGCTTTGGACAGCAGTAGGATTCAGACGATGAAATCAATCGGATGAGGAGGCCGGCCGGCGACGTACGTCCAGACGTTGAGCGTCTCGTTGTGCCAGGCGAAGACGCTGCGGAGGGCGTCGCGGACGGACCACTCGCAGCGGTAGTGCCCCCGGATGAACTCGTTGTCGCGGAGGTAGTCCGGCAGCTCCTCGAAGCGCGACAGCCGCGGCAGCTTCCCCCACCCCTGCAGATTCTCCTTCTCCCCCAACTCCTTCTCCAGCGCCGGCCTCGACAGCATTACGATGTCGTCGTCGTCGGCGGCCAGGTCGGCGGCGTGCCCGCAGCACCCTCCGCCGCGGTGGCGCCTCGTCGTCGTCATGGTCGTCGTCGCCATGTGCTCGTGGCCGGCGCGGTGGACGGAGATGGTGCGGGGTCGGGACTCTGGGACGACTAGAGGAGAGGGGCGACACGCATGGCACGGCGTTGGTCAGAGGCCATATGGCGCGCATATATAGATGGGGCGGCTCGTGTGTGTTTGTGTTTGTGTTTGTGTGGGTGCCCCGCCGTGTGCAGCCGTGAGTCCAACACTCCTGCTCCGAGTCGAAGAACGGTAGCCGCCTCGATCACGGGCCCACCCGGACCAAGGAAGACCACGAATCCTAATCAAGATACAGTATGAGATTACCAGAACGTTTGTATCCAAACCGGGTTGAATCCTTTTCATGTTGTTTCTCTTGAAAAAGAGGGTTTTGCATAGAATGACCTACTAGCTCGTTTTTTTTATGTACCTGAGTTGCAAGTTGAGTTGTAACCGAGATTTTTCTAAATCAAATGTTTGGGGTTGTCGCCGCTTCAAGGCACATTTGGAGGACGATCCCCCAAACATATATTTGGGAAACTTGAATGTGAACGGTAATTGTTTCAAATTTGATTATGTTTACAAAGTTTGAATTAAATTTATCAACCTAAGCTACGGTGGCCACGATAGTAGTACCAGTAGTCGTTGTCCGTGCCTCGTTTCACCCGTGGTCATCGACCTTGGTGGACTTGTCGTTCGTGGCACCGCTAGGGCCGGCCTCATAGTTGTGGCACATCGAAGTCGCGGATCGACGCCGCAATCACGTCATTGATGCTTCCTTCGATGTTGCATGGTTGTTCACCGAGTCCAGCCACGCCTTGTTGTAGCTAGGCGAGTCGGCGGGATCGCCCGCGCTCGCGAGGAGTTGGTGCTGGCGAAGGTAAGCGGCCATCGTTGTCCTTTCTTTTTAAGCAAGTTCAAATCCAGCAAAAAACGCGTTGCTATTTTTGTCGACCTCCTCGTTCACCTTAGGCTTCAGGCAGCATAGGCCACTTCCTCCATGCTCCTGTTTACAAGTCCCGCGGATCCACACCACGTCTTGGTTTGTGCCACGCCAGCGATGTCGCGGACTCCTCCTTGACCTCGCGTTTGGGCACGGGGTAGGTGGAGACGTGGTGTGCGCCATATCTAACGAAGAAGAGCAAGACAATGTGTTAGGCCTCGACGGACCAAAAGATTCTTTGGCACGCGTGGCTTGGCACGGCCCAAATTTCTTTGGCGGACTCAACTTGGGATGCTCTAACTATGAAAAAAGCTCTAGACCGGAAGATTTGCCTCCTCATTCAGCCCATAGTGAGTTACAACTGAGATTGAACAACATCATCTGACTGGAGATTAAATTATACTAGTAGTAGTTATCAATTGGCTGAGAATTTGTAACACGGAAACAAAATCCGCATTGAATCATTGTAGTACGGTTGCGATGAGCTCACACACATAAGAGCAAGTACAATAAGGTACAGTCAGCTGGCTATAAGAGATAAAATATTATAAGTTTGCTTAGTTGGAGGAGAGAGATTAGGAGAGAGAAGAGAAGTGGGCTACTATCTAATAAACTAAGCTCTAAAGACGTGCTTCTAGGCACTATGTGAGACTAAAAGGTGGGGCATATATTATAAAAGTACTACACTTTTATAGCTTACTATTGTACATGCTAGCTATAAGTTGACTATAGATGATGTGACAAATTGTTATAGCCGACTGCCGGCTATACTATTGTTCTTGCTCTAAAGGACAACAACATCCATCTACCCGAAAAGAACAGAGAATACAACCAATAAAACATAGAGAAATAAGTTCGTTCATTATCTGAAAAAAGAGGCCACGAGCGTTGAGACTAATAACAAACGTCGCCGTTGACATGTTCCGGAGATGGGGAGAGGCGGGCAATGAATTGTGGATTGATGGAGGGACGGCGAGGATGGTTGGGGAGGTTGGCGAGCTGTCTGTGACTGCCGGGGAAAACACAACGCGGATGGCGCGAGGAACGTGCAGCAGAGTGGCTTCACTCGCAGGGGGCGGCTCACGTTTCCGCTCCGCATGGGGCCGTTGACGTTTGACTCGCTGCACGCAGGAAATCGACCTGGATGCTCTCTCTGACAAGTCACGAAAGCTCTAGAAAGAAAGAAGAAATCGGTCGGGAATACACCAGCTTTTAATTTTCGTTTTCTGACGAAGATTTTGGAGTAGCTGGCCGTAGCTGTGGTGGCGTTTAATTAGGCGGGCCTGCGGTGTAGGTTGGGCAACCGGTTGCCCGTCTACTGGATTTGGATTTGGATTTCGATTTCAATTCGGGCACGAGACAGCGACCGCAGCAGAGGAGGAAAGCGGTCAGACGCGTCTCCGCGCTCCGCACCACGCGCCGTGACGCCCGGTTTGCGGTTTGCGGTTTGCGGTGGAACCAAGCGGCACGCCTGCGTCAACGGAGTACGTGTGCTCTGACGCTACATGGTTAAGAGCTGACGGCTACGATGTCGTCACTTCCGCGGTATGGTACGTAGCTCTATGACATTTTCTTTTTTGGATTTTCGTCAAAATGCAAAATGCTCAAAATCATTATTTTCCTGGGAAGTTAGCAGTAATTCTCAAGTCAGCGATTCAAGCTTTTACCCTTATAATCAACAAATTATACTCCCTCCTCCGTCTACAAAAGAATGTTCAATTTTTACCGAAATATGCATGTATCTGAACGTGTTTTGCTATGTAGAAAAATACAAAGTTAGACAAAGCTGAGCCATTCTTTAGTGGACGGAGGAAGTACCGAACTCACGTAATGTTTGCGGTGAGTTCCAAAAGAGGATTGTGTTTTTTTACAGAATTTCAAGCGTTCAATGATGCAATTAATGTTACGCAAGAGACATTAGAGCAAGTTTAATAGTATAGCCAACGTTGGCTATAAGCCATGTGCCATGTTATTTGTAGCTAATATAGAGCCAACATGTATAATAGTGAGCTATAATCATGTACTACTTTATCAATGGATGGCCCACATTTCACTCTCACAAAGTTCCTAGGAGCACGTGCTAGAGCTGGCTCTTGCATAAGAGCCCACTCATCTTTTCTCTCCTCCTCTCTCTCCTCCGCATGAATATATTATTTTAACCCTTATAGCCAGCTGACTAGGACTTATTATACTTGCTCTTATGGGGCTACTGGAAACTCCAAACGATCTACGTGCAAGGTTGCATAGGAGAAGACACACCCCCCCCCCCCCGATTGGGGCCTCCACCATACCCACTCTTAATGCATTCCAAAACTTTGAGAAATATCTTGCATTGTTGCAATGCTAATTGGATGGATTTAGAATATGAAAAATATATGCATTAGTACATTGTGGCTTTCTTGCGAGCATCTTGTGTTTGCTAATTTTATATCAAGCAAGGTGTTTGCCGGTATTGCTTTCTATAGTACAACAGGTATGTGATGCTGTTGATGAGCTCACATGCTCCTAAAATGAAGACCGATAAAAGTAATGCCCGTCGCCATTCATGCACATATGATTCTGTGCATGCTAACATTATAGGACTACAATCTCTACAACATGCTCATCCTATGACTTGTTGGTTCAAATTATTCATCATGATCTACCTAGAGAAGGACAACCATAGAAACATGCAAATCAAATGTGGAGGATTCTATGGAAACTTGAGGCCCACCTACGTTCTAAGGAACAAATAAGATGATATTGTAGATAATTGGCATTCACAATAATCATTTAATTATATTGAACGTTTTTACTTGTTACAAATCAAATTACGGAAGCAAGAATGTTGTTAAACATTAACATAACACTATTTGCTGCGAAATCAAAGATCCACAAACACAGTCGTGCAAAACTCGAAGTCCCGAACAATGTTTTTGTTGTGCAGTTTGTTGGCCTTTCAAAAGATAATTTTGCCATTTATAATTTTTTTATGTAGACAATTTCTTGAAAAGTATAATGAAACAACATTTCTTAGTTGATATTATTTTGACTTGTGTGTTGCAGTGTTTCTTTTGTCTTAACGCTTGCTTTAGTATATTCAAATATCTTTTCAAGGGTCCTAGAGGGTAAGAATCGAATATCTTAAGATAGGTTTCTAGAGTATAATTTGCCAGCTTGGTTGTAACTAGATAACTGTAGATTTATCATGTGCCTAAAATATTTACAGCTGGTTTATCTTGATTATCCTCTCTCTCTCTCTCTCTCTCTCTCTCTCTCTCTCTCTCTCTCTCTCTCTCTCTCTCTCTCCCTCTCTCTCTTCTTACCTTGACCGTTGGTATCTCCATTCGTTTACTCTTGAAGTTATTGAAGGTTCTATAATCATCCCTGCTTAGAGCAACTCCAATAGTATAGCCGGTTGTTAGTTATAAGCAAGATGCCATGTCATCTATAGTCAATATGTAGCCAACAAGTATAATAGTTAGCTATAAGAATGTACTACTTTTTCAATGCATGGCCCACCTTTCATTCACACACCTTGCCTAGAAGCACGTGCTAGAGCTAGCTCTTGCATAAGAGCCCACTCACACTCTCTCCTCTTCTCTCTCATCCAACTAGACACAAATATATTATTTTAATTCTTATAGCCAGCTGACTAGACTTTATTGTACTTGCTCTTATGTGTTGCGCGGTCTCAAAATTGGAACATGCATGTTTTTTTTAGCCCGATGCACTAGTGTATCGTTGTCTTTATGTGTTACTCTCTACATTACTTTGATCAAGTGGTAAAAGTTTTGCCTCGTGTAGAAAGACCAAGTTTAATAGGATAGCCAACTTTTGGCTATAAGATAGTGACATGTCATCCAACAGTACTACAGAAAAATCTATCCGTGGCGCACCTATTAAATTGTAAAAAGCGGGCCTCAGATTTCAAAGTACCAGTACCTTTTGTCAATTCCCATGTTTTTGACTGAGAATTAAGTGAGTTATTATTCTACTTAATTCTGAAGCGTGAGTACCCGTCTCCACGCTCTGCACCACACGGCGTGACGCTCGGTTTGCGGTTTGCGGACCGGTGGTGCGAAGCGGCACGCCTGCGTCAACGGGTGGCAACAGCTCGTCCGCGTGCCTACATGTGCTCTGACGGTACATGGTTAAGAGTTGATGGCTATGATGTCATCCTTTCCGCCGTATGGTAGCGCCATGACCTGTTTGGGAATTTCATCAAAATGCAATGCTCCATTTTTTTTGCGGGGAAGTTAGTAAATCTCAAGTCGACGATTCAAGCTCTACCCGCACAATCAACAAATTATACCCCCTCATGCGTCTACAAAAGGACGTCTCAATTTTATCGAAATATGCTTGTATATATACGTGTTTTAGTGAGTAGATAATTCTAAAATTAAATAAAGTTGAGTCATTCTTATGCGGATGGAGGAAGTATTGACCTCACGTAATGTTTACAAGTAAGCTCGAAGTGATTTAAATTGATCAATTCACTCTATAGATATGACATATGTGCTGAAAATCTTCGATGGATATCTCACCTCCACATTCGGGAGGATTAGAATTTCAAGCGTTCAATGATGCAATGTTAGGCAAACCACATCACAGCTACGAGAAAATCCAAACGATATAAGTGCAAGATTGCATAAGACAAGACTCCTCCCAATGGGAGGCTTCCCCATATCCACGTAATGCATCCAAAGCTTTGAGAAATATCTTATATTGTTGCGACGTAATGTAAAAAATTAAATTTACAATAAAGAATATGAATTATTCTGGAGTGATCTTTTTGCGACTGTCTTGTGTCTCCTAATTTCCTTCCAAATAAGTGGGTTGGTAGTATCGTTCTTATGTACTACAACAAGTATGTGATGCTATTGATGAGCACGCATGCTACTAAAATGAAGACCGACAAAAGAAGTGTTTTTCATCTTTCACGCGCATTTTAATCTGTGCTTGCCAAGAGTATATGACTAACACTGGTAGAAAAACAGGCTTCCGTCCAGCACCATAAGTCGCGAAGCTAAAGGAACCGCGACTAATGGGACCTTTAGTCGCGGTTCGGGAGGCGAACCGCGACCAAAGGCCTGGGCCCAGGGCGCACGGTGGCCAGCTGGTGCACGTGGGGGGCTTTAGTCGCGGTTGGCCAGGGTGCCCGAAGGCCTTTAGTCGCGGCTGGGCATGCCAATCGGGACTAAAGCCCCTCCCCTATATATACCCATCCAGCAGCCAACACTTAGCCATTTGGAGCCATTCTCTTCACAAACTTCACAAGTGAGTGTTAGGTTTGCTTTTGGTTCCTCTTATGCATATAAGGTGTTTGATGAAATGCCCCAAGAGCGTGAAACAAACATGATATGAAGTGTTGGAGCCACACTTGAGCTTTCTCATTTATTTTTTCCTCCTCGATCGCGGTTAGCAACTTGAACCTTTGATGTGTCATTGATAAAATATGCATGTGTGTAGTTCATTGTTTAATTTATATTGTTTGTAGCTAGTTAGTTTAACAAATGCATGATGGTTAATTATATATTTTATATTATAATAATGCAGATGAATCGGCAATGGATGTACGGTAACCGACTCTCCGGCGAGTTCGGTACGGGTTTGAAAGATTTCCTCGTAGTGGCTAATGCGAACAAGCAGGGGGGTTTTGTTATCTGTCCATGTGTTAACCGTAAGAATCGGAAGGGTTACTCTTCCTCAAGAGATGTTCACATGCACCTGCTTCGGCACGGTTTCATGCCAAGCTATAATTGTTGGACCAAGCATGGAGAAAGAGGGGTTATAATGGAAGAAGATGAAGAAGGGGATGATTTCATCGATGAAAGCTATCTTGCTCATTTCGGTGATACTTTCATGGAGGATGCTGAAGGTGAAGGGGAAGGTGAAGGGGAAGGTGAAGAAGAGGCACGTGATGATCCCGTTGAAGGAGATATGCCCTAGAGGCAATAATAAAGTGGTTATTATTTATATCTTTATGTTTATGATAAATGTTTATATATCATGCTAGAATTGTATTAACCGAAACATTAGTACATGTGTGATATGTAGACAACAAGAAGTCCCTAGTATGCCTCTTAAACTAGCTTGTTGATTAATGGATGATTAGTTTCATAATCATGAACATTGGATGTTATTAATAACAAGGTTATATCATTATATGAATGATGTAATGGACACACCCAATTAAGCGTAGCATAAGATCTCGTCATTAAGTTATTTGCTATAAGCTTTCGATACATAGTTACCTAGTCCTTATGACCATGAGATCATGTAAATCACTTATACCGGAAAGGTACTTTGATTACACCAAACACCACTGCGTAAATGGGTGGCTATAAAGGTGGGATTAAGTATCCGGAAAGTATGAGTTGAGGCATATGGATCAATAGTGGGATTTGTCCATCCCGATGACGGATAGATATACTCCGGGCCCTCTCGGTGGAATGTCGTCTAATGTCTTGCAAGCATATGAATGAGTTCATAAGAGACCACATACCACGGTACGAGTAAAAGAGTACTTGTCGGAGACGAGGTTGAACAAGGTATAGAGTGATACCGAAGATCAAACCTCGGACAAGTAAAATATCGCGAGACAAAGGGAATTGGTAATGTATGTGAATGGTTCATTCGATCACTAAAGTCATCGTTGAATATGTGGGAGCCATTATGGATCTCCGGATCCCGCTATTGGTTATTGGTCGGAGTGAGTACTCAACCATGTCCGCATAGTTCTCGAACCGTAGGGTGACACACTTAAAGTTGGATGTTGAAATGGTAGTTCTTGAATATGGAATGAAGTTGGAATATTTGTTCGGAGTCCCGGATGTGATCCCGGACATCACGAGGAGTCCCGGAATGGCCGCACCCCTATAGTGGCCGGCGCCCCCCTCTCCCCAAACCCTAGCCGCCTCGCTCCTCCACTTCCCGCACGCTTAGCGAAGCTCCGCCGGACTTCTCCACCACCACCGACACCACGCCGTCGTGCTGTCGGATTCAAGAGGAGCTACTACTTCCGCTGCCCGCTGGAACGGGGAGGTGGACGTCGTCTTCATCAACAACCGAACGTGTGACCGAGTACGGAGGTGCTGCCCGTTCGTGGCGCCGGAACCGATCGTGATCAAGATCTTCTACGCGCTTTTGCAAGCGGCAAGTGAACGTCTACCGCAGCAACAAGAGCCTCATCTTGTAGGCTTTGGAATCTCTTCAAGGGTGAGACTCGATACCCCCTCGTTGCTACCGTCTTCTAGATTGCATCTTGGCTTGGATTGCGTGTTCGCGGTAGGAAAATTTTTGTTTTCTATGCTACGTTATCCTACAGTGGTATCAGAGCCGTGTCTATGCATAGATGGTTGCACGAGTAGAACACAATGGTTTGTGGGCGTTGATGCTCTTGTTATCTTTAGTTGAGTACTTTGCATCTTTATGGCATAGTGGGATGAAGCGGCTCGGACTAACTTTACATGACCGCGTTCATGAGACTTGTTCCTCGTTCGACATGCAACTTGTATTGCATAAGAGGCTTTGCGGGTGTCTCGTCTCTCCTACTATAGTAAAGATTCAATTTACTCTTCTATTGACAACATTAGTATCAACGTTGTGGTTCATGTTCGTAGGTAGATTAGATCTATATCGAAAAACCCTAAACCACGTAAAATATGCAAACCAAATTAGAGAGCGTCTAACTTGTTTTTGCAGGGTTTGGTGATGTGATATGGCCATAATGTGATGATGAATATGTATGAGATGATCATTATTGTATTGTGGCAACCGGCAGGAGCCTTATGGTTGTCTTTAAATTTCATGTTGAGTAGTATTTCAAAGTAGTTGTAATAGTTGCTACATGGAGGACAATCATGAAGACGGCGCCATTGACCTTGGTGCTTCGCCGACGATGATGGAGATCATGCCCGAAGATGATGGAGATCATGTCCGTGCTTTGGAGATGAAGATCAAAGGCGCAAAGACAAAAGGGCCATATCATATCACATATGAACTGCATGTGATGTTAATCCTTTTATGCATCTTATTTTGCTTAGATCGCGACGGTAGCATTATAAGATGATCCCTCACTAAAATCTCAAGATAATAAAGTGTTCATCCTTAGTAGCACCGTTATCAAGTCTTGTCGTTTCGAAGCATCTCGTGATGATCGGGTGTGATAGATTCAATAAGTACATACAAACGGGTGCAAGACAGTTTTGCACATGCGGATACTAAGGTGGCCTTGACGAGCCTAGCATGTACAGACATGGTCTCGGAACACATGATACCGAAAGGTAGAGCATGAATCATATGGTTGATATGATGAACACTTTGAGTGTTCGCCAAAGAAATCACACCTTTTCTCGTGATGATCGGGTTTTGGTGCGGTGGATTTGGTTCGTGTGATCACTAAGACAATGCGAGGGATATTGTTTTGAGTGGGAGTTCATCTAGATTTTTAATTATGTAGAATTAAAATTTGAACTCAATTTGTCATAAACTTAGTCTAAACTATTGCAAATATATGTTGTAGAGATGGCGTCCCCAATCAATTTTAACCGAGTTCCTAGAGAAAGAAAAGCTTAAGAGCAACGGTAGCAACTTCACCGACTGGTTCCGTCATGTGAGGATCTTCCTCTGCGGCGGAAATCTGCAATATGTGCTTGATGCACCGCTAGGTGACCCTCCTGCGAAACCGAAACCGATGAAGTAAAAGCTGTTTACGCGACTCGGAAAACTCGGTACTCTCAAGTTCGGTGTGCCATCTTATGCGATGCTGGAATCCGATCTTCAAAAACGTTTTGAGCACCACGATCCTCATGAGTTGATGAAAGAGTTGAAGACTATTTTTGAGACTCATGCGGCCGTGGAATGCTATGAAGCATCGAAACAATTTTTCAGCTCGTATGATGGAAGAAGGCAGCTCCGTTAGTGAGCACATGCTCGCCATGACCGGGCATGCGAAGAAACTCGGTGACTTGGGAATAGTGATTCCTAACGGATCGGGGATTAATCGTGTCCTTCAATCACCGCCACCAAGTTACAAGAACTTTGTGATGAACTACAATATGCGAGAACATGAACAAGGAGTTACTCGAACTCTTTGGCATGCTAAAAGCTGCTGAGATTGAGATCAAGAAAGAGCACCAAGTGTTGATGGTCAACAAGACCACCGAGTTTCAAGAAACAGGGGCAAGTCTAAGGGAAAATTCAAGAAGGGTGGCAAGAAAGCTGCCACGCCTCCTGTGAAACCTAAGAACGGCCCTAAGCCCGATGCTCGAGTGCTATTACTTGCAAGGAGAAGGGACACCTGGAAGCGTAATTGCTCCAAGTATCCGGCTGATCCGAAGAGCGGCCTTGTCAAGAAGAAGAAAGAAGGTATATATGATATACATGTTATAGATGTTCATTTCATCGGTTCTCGTTCTAGTACCTGGGTATTTGATACTGGTTCGGTTGCTCATATTTGTAACTCGAAACGAGGAACTAAAGAATAAACGACAAGCTGCCGAAGGATGAAGTGACGATGCGCGTTGGAAACGGATCCAAGGTCAATGTGATCGCGATCGGCACACTTCCTCTACATCTACCTTCGGGATTAGTTTTAAGCCTAAATAATTGTTATTATGTACTGCGTTGAGCATGAACATTATATCCGGATCTTGTTTAATGCAAGACGGTTATTCATTCAAGTCTGAGAATAATGGTTGTTCTATTTTTATGAATAATATCTTTTATGGTCGAGCACCACAAAAGAATGGCTTATTTACGTTAGATCTCGATAGTAGTGATACGCATATACATAACATTGATGCTAAGCGAATTAAATTGAATGATAATTCTACTTATATGTGGCATCGTCGTCTTGGTCATATTGGAGTGAAACGCATGAAGAAACTCCATACTTGATGGATTACTAGAATCACTTGACTTTGAGTCACTTGATAGATGCGAAGCATGTCCGATGGGAAAAATGACTAAGACTCCATTTTCACGGTATGATGGAGCGAGCTACTGACTTATTGGAAATCATACATACCGATGTGTGCGGACCAATGAGCGTAGCATCGCGCGGTGGTTATCGTTATGTTCTAACCTTCACGGATGATCCGAGTAGATATGGGTATATCTATTTCATGAAACATAAATCCGAAACTTTCGAGAAGTTTAAGGAATTCCAAAGTGAAGTAGAAAATCAACGTAACAAGAAGATTAAATTTCTACGATCCGATCGTGGAGGTGAATATCTGAGTTATGAGTTTGGCATGCATTTAAAGAAATGCGGAATACTTTCACAATTGACACCGCCGGGAACACCACAACGAAACGGTGTGTCCGAACGTCGTAATCGAACTCTCTTAGATATGGTTCGTTCTATGATGTCTCTTACGATTTGCCGTTATCTTTTTGGAGTTATGCATTAGAGACAGCCGCATTCACTTTAAATAGAGCACCATCAAAATCCGTAGAAACGACACCGTATGAATTATGGTTTAATAAGAAACCTAAGTCGTCGTTCTGAAAGTTTGGGGTTGCGAAGCCTATGTAAAAAGGTTACAACCGGACAAGCTAGAACCCAAAGCGGAGAAATGCGTCTTCATAGGATACCCTAAGGAAACTATAGGGTACACTTTCTATCACGGATCCGAAGGCAAAATCTTTGTTGCTAAGAACGGAACCTTTCTTGAGAAAGAATTTCTCACTAAAGAAGTGATTTGGAAGAAAAGTAGAACTCGATGAGATTGATGAATCTATACTCGTTGATCGAGTAGCGCAATGACCGGAAGTTGTACTCGTACCGCCTACACCGGCAACGAGAGGAAGCAAATGATAATGATCATGAAACTTCGAACGAGGAAACCATGCGAACCTCGCAGATCGACAAGGGAACGTACCACTCCTGATTGGTTTGATCCTTGTCTAAATGTCATGATTGTGGATAACAATGATGAGGACCCTGCGACGTATGAAGAAGCGATGATGAGCCCGGATTCCAACAAATGGCAAGAAGCCATGAAATCCGAAATGGGATCCATGTATGATAACAAAGTATGGACTTTGGTAGACTTACCCGAGAGCCGAAAGGCTGTCGAGAATAAATGGATCTTCAAGAGAAAAACAGATGCTGATGGTAATATTACTGTCTATAAAGCTCGACTTGTCGCAAAGGGTTTCCGACAAATTCAAGGAGTTGACTACGATGAGACTTTCTCACCGGTAGCGAAGCTAAAATCTGTGAGGATTTTGTTAGCAATAGCTGCATTTTTCGATTATGAGATTTGGCTGATGGATGTCAAAACGGCGTTCCTTAATGGAGACATTGAGGAAGAGTTGTATATGGTACAACCCAAAGGTTTTGTCGATCCTAAAAATGCTGACAAAGTATGCAAACTTCAGCGTTCAATCTATGGACCGAAGCAAGCATCAAGAAGTTGGAACCGACGCTTTGATAAGGTGATCAAAGACTTCGGGTTTATACGAGTGTCATGGAGAGGCCTCGTATTTACAAGAAAGTGAGTGGGAGCTCTGTAGCATTCCCGATATTATATGTAGATGACATATTATTGATCGGGAATGATATAGAACTATTAAGCAGATGTTAAGGGTTATTTGAATAATAGTTTTTCAATGAAAGACCTTGGTGAAGCATCATATATATTAGGCATCAAGATTTATAGAGATAGATCAAGACGCCTAATAGGGCTATCACGAGTACATATCTGGACAAGATTCTAAAGAAATTTAGAATGGACGAAAGTAAGAAAGGGTTCTTACCTATGTTACCGGGCAAGGTATTGAGTAAGACTCAAGGACCGGCTACGGCAGAAGAAAGAGAAAGGATGAATAATATCCCCTATGCCTCGGCGATAGGATCTATCATGTATGCCATGCTATGTACTAGACCAGATATAGCACATGCTGTTAGTTTGACTAGCAGATATCAAAGTGATCCAGGAATGGAACACTCGGACAGCGGTCAAGAATATCCCGAAGTACTTGAAAAGAACTAAGGATATGTTTCTTTGTTATGGAGGTGACCAAGAGCTCGTTGTAAACGGTTACACCGATGCAAGTTGGAACACCGATCCCGATGACTCTAAGTCACAATCTGGGTACGTGTTTATATTGAATGGTGCTGCGATAAGCTGGGCAAGCTCGAAGCGGTACACGGTGGCGAAGTCTTCAACGGAATCGGAGTACATAGCGGCTTCGGAGGCTTCATCAGAAGCGGTATGGATGAAGAGGTTCATTGTAGAGCTCGGTGTGGTTCCTAGTGCATTGGACCCATTAATCATTTACTGTGATAACATGGGTGCCATCGCCAATGCACAAGAACCAAGGTCACACAAGAGGCTGAAGCATATCAAGCTGCGTTACCACTCGATTCGCGAGTACATCGAAGATGGAGAAGTAAAGATTTGCAAAGTACACACTGATCGGAATGTAGCAGATCCGTTGACTAAAGCTCTCCCTAGGGCAAAGCATGACCAACACCAGAATGCCATGGGTGTTAGGTATATTACTATGTAATCTAGATTATTGACTCTAGTGCAAGTGGGAGACTGAAGGAGATATGCCCTAGAGGCAATAATAAAGTGGTTATTATTTATATCTTTATGTTTATGATAAATGTTTATATATCATGCTAGAATTGTATTAACCGAAACATTAGTACATGTGTGATATGTAGACAACAAGAAGTCCCTAGTATGCCTCTTAAACTAGCTTGTTGATTAATGGATGATTAGTTTCATAATCATGAACATTGGATGTTATTAATAACAAGGTTATATCATTATATGAATGATGTAATGGACACACCCAATTAAGCGTAGCATAAGATCTCGTCATTAAGTTATTTGCTATAAGCTTTCGATACATAGTTACCTAGTCCTTATGACCATGAGATCATGTAAATCACTTATACCGGAAAGGTACTTTGATTACACCAAACACCACTGCGTAAATGGGTGGCTATAAAGGTGGGATTAAGTATCCGGAAAGTATGAGTTGAGGCATATGGATCAATAGTGGGATTTGTCCATCCCGATGACGGATAGATATACTCCGGGCCCTCTCGGTGGAATGTCGTCTAATGTCTTGCAAGCATATGAATGAGTTCATAAGAGACCACATACCACGGTACGAGTAAAAGAGTACTTGTCGGGAGACGAGGTTGAACAAGGTATAGAGTGATACCGAAGATCAAACCTCGGACAAGTAAAATATCGCGAGACAAAGGGAATTGGTAATGTATGTGAATGGTTCATTCGATCACTAAAGTCATCGTTGAATATGTGGGAGCCATTATGGATCTCCCAGATCCCGCTATTGGTTATTGGTCGGAGTGAGTACTCAACCATGTCCGCATAGTTCTCGAACCGTAGGGTGACACACTTAAAGTTGGATGTTGAAATGGTAGTTCTTGAATATGGAATGAAGTTGGAATATTTGTTCGAAGTCCCGGATGTGATCCCGGACATCACGAGGAGTCCCGGAATGGTCCGGAGAATAAGATTCATATATAGGATGTCATTTTATGTGAATAAAATGTCGCGGAAGGTTCTATGGAAGGTTCTAGAAGGTTCTAGAAAAGTCCGGAAGAAACCACCAAGGAAGGTGGAGTCCACAAGGGACTCCACCCCCATGGCCGGCCAACCCTAGTGGGGAGGAGTCCCAAGTGGACTCCCCTCAGGGGCCGGCCACCCCACATGGGAGGTGGGAATCCCACCTTTGGGTGGGAGTCCTAGTTGGGCTAGGATTGCCCCCTCCTATGGAAGGATTTGGTTCGGGTCTTATTCGAAGACTTGGACACCACCTCTTGGGGTTCCACCTATATAATGAGGGACAAGGGGAGGGGGCCGGCCACCTAAAACACCACCAAGGTGGCCGCACCCCTATAGTGGCCGGCGCCCCCTCTCCCCAAACCCTAGCCGCCTCGCTCCTCCACTTCCCGCACGCTTAGCGAAGCTCCGCCGGACTTCTCCACCACCACCGACACCACGCCGTCGTGCTGTCGGATTCAAGAGGAGCTACTACTTCCGCTGCCCGCTGGAACGGGGAGGTGGACGTCGTCTTCATCAACAACCGAACGTGTGACCGAGTACGGAGGTGCTGCCCGTTCGTGGCGCCGGAACCGATCGTGATCAAGATCTTCTACGCGCTTTTGCAAGCGGCAAGTGAACGTCTACCGCAGCAACAAGAGCCTCATCTTGTAGGCTTTGGAATCTCTTCAAGGGTGAGACTCGATACCCCCTCGTTGCTACCGTCTTCTAGATTGCATCTTGGCTTGGATTGCGTGTTCGCGGTAGGAAAATTTTTGTTTTCTATGCTACGTTATCCTACACCCGTTGATGATCTTGGTCGGACCATTGCTGATGCACGGAGACGCTGCGAAACTGAAAAGGAGAGGGAGAATTAGGATCGCATGTTAGAGGATTACAGGAAGGCGCTGTACCCCGGATGCGATGATGGTCTGAAAAAGCTGGGCTGCACTGCTTGGATTTGCTGAAATGGAAGGCACGAGCAGGTGTAGCTGACTCGGCATTTGAAAACTTGCTGAAAATGTTGAAGAATATGTTTCCGAAGAATAACGAGTTGCCCGCCGATGACGTACGAAGCAAAGAAGGTTGTATGCACTCTAGGTTTAGAGGTTCGAAGATACATGCATGCATGCATCAACGATCGCATCCTCTACCGCGGTGAATACGAGAATTTGAATGAATGCCCGGTATGCACCGCATTGCGTTATAAGATCGAGGCGATGACCCTGGTGACGATGTTGAGGGCCAGAAACCCGGGAAGAGGGTTCCCGCCAAGGTGATGTGGTATGCTCCTATAATACCACGGTTGAAACGTCCGTTCGGGAACAAAGAGCATGCCAAGTTGTTGCGATGGCACAAAGAGGACCGTAAGTCGGACGGGGAGTTGCGACACCCCGCGGATGGAACGCAATGGAGAAAGATCGACAGAGAGTTCAAAGATTTTGCAGCCGACGCAAGGAACATAAGATTTGGTCTAAGTACGGATGGCATGAATCCTTTTGGCGAGCGAGCTCCAGCCATAGCACACTGGCCCGTGACTCTATGCATCTACAACCTTCCTCCTTGGTTGTGCATGAAGCGGAAGTTCATTATGATGCCGGTGCTCATCCAAGGTCCGAAGCAACCCGGCAACGACATCGATGTGTACCTAAGGCCATTAGTTGATGAACTTTTACAGCTGTGGGGCAGACACTGGTGTCCGTGTGTGGGATGAGCACAAAGAAGAGGAATTTGACCTACGAGCGTTGCTTTTCGTAACCATCAACGATTGGCCTGCTCTTAGTAACCTTTCGGGACTGTCAAATAAGGGATACAATGCATGCACGCACTGCTTACATGAGGCTGAAAGTGTACATTTGCCAAATTGTAAGAAGAACGTGTACCTTGGGCATCGTCGATTTCTTCCGAAAAGTCATCCGATGAAGAAAGAAAGGCAAGCATTACAACGGCAAGGCAGATCACCGGCCGAAGCACTGCGGAACTACACTGGTGCTGAGGTATTTGATATGGTCAAGGATTTGAAAGTCATCTTTGGAAAGGGTCCTGGCGGACAATCAGTTTCGAAGGGAGCTGACGGGTACGCAGCCATGTGGAAGAAGAAATCTATATTCTGGGAGCTAGAATATTGGGAAGTCCTAGAAGTACGCTCTGCAATCGACGTGATGCACGTTACGAAGAATATTTGCGTGAACCTCCTAAGCTTCTGGGGCGTGTATCGGAAGACAAATGATACAAAGGAAGCACGGCGGGACCAACAAAGTTTGAAAGACCACGATGACCGGCATCCGGAACGGTTTCAAGGTCGTGCCGGCTACGCTACGACCAAAGAAGAGAAGGTCATCTTTTTTGAATGTCCGAGCGAGTATGAAGGTCCCGTCCGGATTCTCGTCCAATATAAAGGGAATAATAAACATGGCGGAGAAAAAGTTCCAAAACACTGAAGTCTCACGACCGCTACGTGATTATGACGCAATTGCTTCCGATTGCTTTGAGGGGCTCTGCCGGAAAATGTTCGAGTAGCCATTGTGAAGCTATGTGCATTCCTCAATGCAATCTCTCGAGAAGGTAATCAATCAGAAGTTCTACCACGGTTACAGAACGATGTGATCCAATGTCTTGTCAGTTTCGAGTTGGTGTTCCCGCCATCCTTCTTCAATATTATGACGCACCTTCTGGTTCACCTAGTCGATGAGATTTCCATTCTCGGTCCTGTATTTCTACACAATATGTTCCCCTTCGAGAGGTTCATGGGAATATTAAAGAAATATGTTCGTAACCGTGCTAGGCCAGAAGGAAGCATCGCCAAGGGCTATGGAAATGAGGAGGTAATTGAGTTTTGTGTTGACTTTGTTCCTGACCTTAAGCCGATTGGTCTTCCTCGATCGCGGCACGAGGGGAGACTAAGTGGAAAAGGCACAATCGGAAGGAAATCAACGATATGTATGGACGGCCATTCTCTCACTGAAGCACACCACACAGTTCTGACCAATTCCAGCTTGGTGGCTTCGTACTTTGAGAAACACAAGAATATTTTACGCTCGGACAACCACAGGAAGCTTCGAATCCTGGATTAGGAAGGCCCACATGGAGACTTTCGGCAGTTGGTTGAGAAAACATTTAATGAATGACGATCATGTTGTAGATAAGCTGTACATGTTGGCCAAGACACCATCTTCGACTATAACGACTTTCCAAGGGTACGAGATAAATGGGAATACATTTTACACGATCGCCCAAGATAAAAAGAGCACCAACCAAAACAGTGGTGTCCGCTTTGATGCAGCAAGCGAGAATGGGCAAAAGGTCACATATTATGGTTACATAGAGGAGATATGGGAACTTGACTATGGACCCTCCTTTAGGGTCCCTTTGTTTCGGTGCAAATGGTTCAAGCTAACAGGAGGTGGGGTAAAGGTGGACCAGCAATACGGAATGACAATGGTGGATTTCAACAATCTTGGTTACCTTGACGAACCATTCGTCCTAGCGAAAGATGTCGCTCGGGTTTTCTATGTGAAGGACATGAGTAGCAAACCGAGGAAACGGAAAGATAAGAAAACGATCAGTACATCATGCGATGATCCAAAGCGCCACATTGTTCTTTCAGGGAAAAGAAACATCGTGGGAGTGGAGGACAAGACAGACATGTCAGAAGATTATAATATGTTTGCTGAAAGTCCGCCCTTCAAAGTGAACACCGACCCAAGCATTAAGTTAAATGATGAGGATGCTCCATGGATACGGTACAATCGTAAGCAAGCATGGACACAAGGAAAGAAATGATGTGTAATAATTTATTATACCAAACTTTGTTGAATGGATCATGTGAATTATATTACCCGTGATGTGTTTGGTGTCCATTTTCGAATGATTCAATTGACTCGAGATAGCACTGATGATACATGAAATTTGGAGTGACTAAGTCATACTCCTGCATACATGAAATTTGGAGTGATTTAGTCATACTCCTGCCTAGGCGTGTAATATGCATACTCGTAGTCTTCATAGCCGCCGTCGTTGTACTGGTAGTCGTCGCCTTCTAAGTTGCCGCCGTCGTCGTCGCTGCTGTCGTTGCTGTCGTCGGGCGGCGCTCGTGGCTCGGGCGAGGGTAGCGCGGGCGGGGGATATCGCCGGCCGTGATGTAGTCCATGACGCTCTGCGGAGTCCGGCCGTACCACCATAGCCGACGGCCGGTCTCGTGGAAGTTTCCGGGAGGCGGACCGTCCTCCTCATACCGGCGAGCGCCCTCTCACGCCGATTGATGAAGAAGGCGTCCCAAGTATGCTGGTTATCGGGATGCCGGCGGGGATTCATCCGCTGCTCCGGCGTGAGGTCGAGGTAGTAGTTGTTCGTGATGGCCGCCCGACGCGCGGTACCACGAGGGACGGGAGGGACCGGCACGCCGCCGGCGCTTAGGCTCCCGCCGGCGGGGACGCGGTAGCCCGGTGGGCAAGGGTAGTTCGAGGCGCAAAGCTCCTCCACCTGCTGGTAGGTTAGAGTGGGTGCGGTGGAAGCCATGAGAGAGTGATGAGAGATTGTAGAGATGTGAATAATGCGGCCAAGCCGGGCTACATATATGTAGTGACAAATGGCGGGAAAAATGGGAGCGGGAAGACGAGGAAGCGGGAAGAAAGTGGCGGGAAGAAAGTGGCGGGAAGAAAAAGGCGGGAAGAAAAAGGCGGGAAGAAAGTGGCTGGAAGAAAGAGTAGGGAAGAAAGTGGCGGGAAGAAAAAGGCGGGAAGAGGGGGTCGGCGGAGACAGAGGCGGGAAGAGGGGGGCCAACGAGAAGACAGAGGCGGCCGGAAATAACTGAATTGAATTGAATTAGTTTTATTTTTCTGAATTTTTTGATACATTATTTGTATTTTCAACATTTTGAATTGAATTAGTTTTATTTTTCTGAATTTTTTGATATATTATTTGTATTTTTTAAATTTTGAATTGAATTAGTTTTATTTTTCTGAATTTATTGATGTATTATTTGTATTTTTAAGAATTTGAATTGAATTAGTTTTATTTTTCTGATTTTTTTGATATATTATTTGTATTTTTAAGAATTTGAATTGAATTAGTTTTATTTTTCTGAATTTTTTGATATATTATTTGTATTTTATGATTCTGAAATGAATTAGTTTTATTTTTCTGAATTGAAAAAGAAAAGTAATTTGAAAAAAGACCTTTAGTCGCGGGAACGAAAAACCCGGCGAAAAAACCCTTTAGTCGCGGTTGGTCTGGCAAACCGCGACTAAAGGGTACCCTTTAGTCGCGGGTCGCCTCCCCAACCGCGACTAAAGGGGGGGGGTTATAAATACGCGCGCGGCGCCATGCGGCGCACCAGTTCCTCTTCTTCTCCGCGGCGCCTCCTCGTTTCTCTGCAGTCCGTGCTCGCCGCCGCGCCTCCTCGACGCCCTCGTCGACGCCCGTGCTCGTCGCCGCGCCGAACTCCTCCGCCGCCGCCGTATGTTGCTGCGCGCCGTCGCCCCGCTCCTCCCTCTCGCCGTCGCCGCGCGCCGTCTCTCCCCGGCCCGCTCGTCCCTCTCGCCCACGGCGCCGCCGCCGCTATGTCGGGCCGGCCGCGCGCGCCCTCGCCCACCGCGCGCGCGCCGGCCGCCTCGCTCGCCCGCCCAACGCCGCCTAGCTCGCTCGCCCGCCGGCGCCGGCGCGCCTGTGTTGCCGCGCGCGCACGCGCGGCCGCGCGCCCCTCTCTCTGCTTGACAGAGAGATCGTGTGGGGCGCCGGCCGCCTTTTTTTTTAGTTTTTTAGTTTTTTTAGTTTTAACTAGTTAATTAGTTTTAGAAAAACGGTAAAATTTGATAATTAACAAAAAAACAGTAAAATTTGATAATTAACAAAAACGTATATAAAACTTGATAATTAAGAAAAAAAGTAAAACTTGACAAAAAAGTAAAACTTGACAAAAAAAAGTTAAAAGTTAAAAAAAGTAAAACTTGACATGCACCCCGCGCGTATACGGAGAGGGGGCGGCGAGGGGAGCGGCGATGCGCCGCCCCCCTCGCCGCCCCCTCCGTATATGTGCGGGGTTTTTTTTTGTTCGCAGCGAGGGGGCGGCGCCACCGCCACCGCCGCCCCCCTTTCGCCACCGCCACCGCGCCGGTCTCTCTCTCACCGTCCGTGCTCCTCGCCGCCCTCCTCCTCTCCCCTTCCCGCGCGCCGCCGGCCGGCCCTCTCTCTCTCACCGCGCACGCGCCGGCCTCGCTCTCTCTCACCGCATGCGCACACGCGCTCGTCCTCGCCTCCCTCTTCCGCGACACCCTCTCCCACCCCTTCCTCGCCCCCTCCTTTTGCCACCGCTATTTCACCACCGCCACCGGTCTCTCGGTCACTTTTAAAATAACTTAACAAAAGTTTGTCACTTTTAAAATAACAAAAATAACTTAACCACCGCGCGTATACGGAGGGGGCACCGCCACCGCGAGGGTTATGTATCCTCGGCACCGCCACCGCCCTTTCGCCACCGCCTTTTCGCCACCGCCACCGGTCTCTCGGTCACGCGGTCACTGCGTCGCCCCTCTCGCCTCCCTCGTCGCCCTCTCTGTTTATATGTAGAAGAGATGTGATAATGCATATACACAATTAATTTGTTTTGACTACATGTTTTCAGGACTGACATATGGCGGACGATAGAGCTGACCCGATTATGGACAACTATGATCCGGACGCTAAAGAACACATCTTCGGCATCATAAAAGGCGATGTTCTATATGTGCCGACCGGACAAGAAGAAGATGATATCTCTTCTTATCTGAACCTTGACGGTGAAGATGAAGGGCGCCGTCAGCAAGATGATGCCGAAGAAACGTCGATAAACGACGATCTTCAATTGGAAGTACCAACCACCTCCGGCGCCGAGGTATATATATACATTGAGCCTCTGGTGATACAAACTAACTGATTTGAATAAATATGTGTGTACTAACGCGCGCGACTCTCTTTCTTATTTTAGCCCTCGGCCGGATCGTCGAAACAATCGAGTACGTCGTCGTCAAAGCGTGGCGCAACCAAGACGATGAAACCAGGAGAAACATGCACCATCGAGGTTGTCGAGGAAGCAACCGGCAGGCCGCTGGAGCCCAGCAAGAACGCCACCAAGTTTGTCAGCCAATGCGGAGCCATTGTTAGAGACAACGTCTCGATCACCGTCCAGGAGTGGAATGAGCCAAAGAAGGCACGTCTTGGTTTCACTTTTGTCGATAAGAGAACAAAAAAAGATTGCTTCAACAAGCTTATGGAACATTTCGTTCTACCTCCGGAATACCGCAAATACGATGAGGAGGGTAACAAGATTGCGGAAAACAAGGAGAGGTGCAAGCTAGTCAAACAGTTCGCTCTTTCTAAGATGTCCAACGCATTCCGGAAATACAAGCAAAATCTAGCCCATGACTTTGTCAAGCGGGGCAAGACTCCGGATTTCAAAGGACAATATGAGAAACCGCAACATGATTGGCCAGAATTTGTGAAGCAAAAGAAATCGGAGCGAGTTCCTTGAAATATCGAAAAAAAGGATAATGCGGCCAAGAAGGAGTACAATCATATTATGGGGCCAGGGAGGGTATCGCCTTTGGGAGCCTAGGTGGGAGAAGATGGAGAACGAGGCCGAGGGCGCGAGGAATCCGTCCAGGTACGGAGGGATGGGACCCAAGGGCCAAAAGCTGGTGGTACGGGCATGGGGGATCGCTGAACCCGGAGACGGGGGAGTGTGTTTACCGGGGCAAAATAATTAAACCCACCCAAAATCTTATTGAGGCAATGAGGGATGCTCAAGAGGGAGGATCAAGTTCAACGGAGAGAACGACGCCACGACAAAAGCCCTCGGGAATCCTGAACACGGAGGACGTGTACGAGGCATGGGGCACATTCCGTGGAAAGTAGGGTTCCCCCGAACGATGACCCGTACGGTTACGAAGCCGTAAGAGAAAGATGGATCGGGAAGCGAGATGTTGTGGCGCGGTTGGCATCGGAAATGGATGTCATGAAGAAAACCGTGAGTGTACTAGTAGCCGAAAGAGATGCAGCTCGGGCGCAACATGAAGATCATCCATTGGATCTCGGAAGCCAACAGCGGAGAAGCAGCGTGGCTTCCACGGAGGCCCCACCGGCTGGTGCACCGACGATCGAAATTACTGCACCGGAGCCTCTGGTGGTCGAAATTACTGCACCGGAGCCTCCTCGCTACCCCGTGGACGATATAAAGGAGATGAAAGCATGTCATCTGTATTATCCTATCGGGAACATGTCCATGAAGGTAGCCATCGGCAGTGCTTTACCACCTGGAGCACTCCACCACAACAACCCCATTCAAGATGGCTATGCTCGTGTCACGGTGGAGGACATAGTCCAAGGATTTGAGGACCTGGACATTGACATTGCTACACCTGAAGGGGCGACAAGACTTGGAGAAGTCAAGCGCCAGTTCATTCTATGGCAGAAGAAGTTTATCAAGTTTCCAGGCGAGGCGCCAAAAAGTCCACCCCCCTACGGTGGTGGTGGTGGCGGCGGTGGCGGCGGTGGTGGTGGTGCTTCACCTACACCTCCTTCACGAGGGCCGACGCCGCCCCCAATTCACCTCCGGCGGGTAAGCAGCCGCCGCCCCCTAGTCCGCCCCGGGCGGGTAAGCAGACGCCGCCCCCCAATCCACCTCCGGCGAAGAAGCAAGCAGCAGTCCTGGATTATTAACCCGGACCCTTACGTACCTAAGAAAACAAAGGTACCGGAGCCATCACTGAAGCCTCTCCCCACGAGGCCTTGGGAATGTAGTGCCGAGGAAGTCGAGGCGGGCGCGACTGCTGATTTAGAGAAATGGAAGGCGGGCTGCAAGAAGAAAAGAGAGCCCGAGCCCAAGCCAGTATTTTCTGATGAGCAAAAGAAGTGGGCTAAGTCATTTTTGAACACACCGTCCCAAGCCGCAAAGAATCTGCCTGGCGACTATGCACGTGAACTTTGTAGGCAAGCACTCGCGTTCAAGAGGAACCAAGAGTTGGCGGAGAAGCAGGAGAAGAAAGCCTTGGAGGAGGCCGAGAAAAAATTAGAAAGTGGGAAAGAAGTTGCCCAGCTCGGGGAACAAAGTAAACAATCGATCGCCCCGCTCATAGTGCAAGCCGCCGGTCCGGATGCCCCCGATATCATAGCAGCTGCGGCAGCTCATGGATTGACCGTAACGAGTGCCGGAGAACAAGCGGCCACCTTAGGTATCACTCTTCGTGCACTGTTAGGCCTTGATGAGGCGCCAATAAAGGACGTAGTATTTACATATGTGAAGAATGGCCCTCTCGTCGAGCCTGCGCGAGGAAGAGGATCTACCTCGACAAATGAAAGGTCCGCTAAATTGGTACAAGGGTTACATAAAACTTAAAAACGCCAAAGACTATATTTATGCGGAAGTTAGATATGAGCATCACTTCAAACATTACTATATAACAATTCATCGGAGTGAATTGTTCCAGCTGTTCAATCTGCGCGACCTTGACAAATCTATCATCAGTTGCTACGTTCGGTAAGTGATTTATTAATTTCTACCCCATCTCGTTCATTGCCTGCACTATATATATATATATATATTGTCCTAACTATCTTGTTGTGTACGCTATTATGCAGAATGAAGAAGCGGGAAATGCGAATAAGGAACATCCATGATGTTGGGTTCATTGACCCACACATCGTTAATTCATATGTGTTAGAGGAAGACCTGTGGCGGTTTCTTAGAAAACAGGAACTCAAAAGTGATATTCTATTTCCTTACCATTTTGGGTGAGTGTTTCTATCTTGAGCACATTCTCTTTTGTTTACTCCATGCATGATATGTGGCTAATCGATGAGTTATGCATGACTGTGCATGTATCGTGTCCGCAGGTTCCACTGGATTCTGATGGTAATTCAATTTCACACCTCCACAGTTCTCATCCACGACTCTCTGAATATGGATGCGGCGCTTTGGGCCGACATGAGAAAAATGATGCAAAAGTAATTATTTTCATTCATTTGCGCTCTATATCGATCGGCCTATTTCGTTCATTTCCTATTATCAAGTAACTAATTAATAACTCTCTTGTTCATCTAATTCTCTTTGCCTCGTAGGGTTTGGAGACGGTTCATAGATGAAAAGGTCGGTGAATTCAAAAAAGAGCTACAATTTAGAAGGGCGGTGCCTGGGACTGGGGATATTCAGCCACCGGGGACCAATCTATGTGGATACTATGTTTGTGAGAGGATCCGGAGATACACCAATGAGCGGGACCAGTCGTCTGAGACCAACATCAAGAGGAATAACCTCCGGAAGACGCTTAGTCCAGAAGCTCGCTTCCGACCACTTCAAGAGGAACTAGCTGGATGGTTCGCGAGGAAGTCATCGATCCTAGAGGAGAACACTACGTAGAGGACGTAGAACTTCATATGCACTAAATTATGGATGGAAACTTGTTCAAAATTGTATATGGTCATCCGATATTGAATATATATTGTATATTCCTCTTGATTCTAATTTCAAATTTGTTTGAAATTGTACATTCATATGCATGTATATATGTAGTACCGTAGAATATGTGAAACTCCTTCAAAATTAAAACCCAAAAGAAATAAAACAATACAAATTAAAAAGAAACCATGTTTGGGGGGGGGGGAGGGGTAAAACCCTAAACCTGCGGAGGCCTTTAGTCGCGGCTGGCCAGAAGAACCGCGACTAAAGGTCCTCCGCCCTGGCGCTCGCCTGCCGCCCACGTGGACGGGCCTTTAGTCGCGGTTCGTAAGGAACCGCGACTAAAGGGGGGGCCTTTAGTCGCGCATAATTGGTCGCGGTTGCGCAACCGCGACTAATGGCAGTTGCGAACCGCGACCAAAGGCCCTTTTTCTACTAGTGTAAAATATGTACAACATGCTCGGTGTATAAATATCTAATTCATAATTTTCACTGCTAACTAAATAAAGCATGGCAACCGTAGAAAGATTCAAATACAACAATGACAATTCTGCGGAAACTTGAGGCACATCTACGTCTTAAGGAAAATTTGATGATACTTGACATCCACAATAATCACTTAATTATATTGAACATTTTTACTTGTTTACAAATCAACGTATCAAAATTACGCAACCAATAATGATGCTAAAGATCCACAAACACATCTGTGCAAAATGCAAAGTCATAAATCATGTTTTGTTGTAGAAGTTTGTTGGCCTTTATAAAGCTAATTTTAGTGTTTATAATCTTTTTATCCAAACACAATTTCTTGCTAGGTATAATGGTTTTCCAAAATAAAATTTCTTAGTTAATATTATTTTGACTTGTGTTGCAATGTTTGTGGTGCTAAGGCTTGCTTTAGTATACTAAAATATCTTTTCAAGGATCCTTGAGGGTAAGAATCTAACATCTTAAGATAGGTTTCCAGATTATACTTTCCAAGCTATGTTGTAACTAGATAACTATAGGTTTATCATGTGCCTAAGATATTTACAACTAGTTTATCGCGGATATCCTCCCGCCTTACCTTACACGTTGGTATCTCTATTTGTTTATTCTATCGTGATATACCTTACTCTTGAAGTTACTGAAGGTTCTACAATCGCCAAAGCCCATGTGTTTCGTGGTCTCAAAATTGAAACATGCATGTTTTTTTTAAAACCGGTACACTATTGTAGTGTCCTCTTTATGTGTTGCTCCCTACATTCCCTTGATGAAGGGGTGAAAAATTTGCCTCTTGTATTAAAGGGACTCCGGCGAGAGCATCTCTGCAAAGATAAGATATGTTCCTATATTTTCTCTCCCACAACGAGTTGTCTCCTTGTTTCTCTCCGATAATCCTACACCTACGGGGAGAACCTACGGAATGGCCTTACGGACAAAACGTGGCCATGTGTGGTTGGATAAGTATTAGGTGCGGTTGTTTTTCTAGCAAATCACGATGCATCAGTGTTAACCACGTCATCCCGTAAGGCTTTTTTTAAACAAATATCCCGGAAGTGTAGCATTGCTGGTTTCTCTCCCACATGACACGCAAGTCTACCCTCTCCCTCCCAACGTTGCAATAATTTCTCTTCAGTCCACATTGGAATTGTGCATGCACGGCCAATGCCCAACGTCCCAATCGACAGCTCTCTCTCTCTCCATCTCGATATTTCATCTCCAAATAAATGGGTGGGAGGTGTAGTCTTGGGGAAAATAGGGTAAACCACACCCTTAGCGCTTCAACGTGTGGAAAATTGGACCCACTCTGTCCTATAAAGGATATTTTAAATTTATCTAAATTTAGATCTATTTAGACAGAGTAATAAAATATTGTGCCATGTTCACTAGGACAAAGAGAGAGTGTTTTATTGGTTATCAACATATAAAAAGCACAATAAGTTTCACAAATACGAACGGCTTGGTCGCTCCGTAACTGCTTGTGACTAGCCAAAGATGTCAATATTTATCTGGAAAGCAAGGTAATAAAGAGACAGTCCTAGTGGAGGTACTTGCAGCTTCCGCCATGTGCTGCACAAAACATCACCTGGACAGTTTTTACTTTTGCGGTTTCCACCTTGTAATAATTGTCTAACATGTTGTGATTTTCACCACTTGGTTATACAATCAAACAATTAGCTCAACTGATAGCAGGACAACAACCTATGCCTCGCATTGCTTCAATTGATGTACAAAACTTTTAAATTTTATATGTTTTGAATATATTTACTTACATTTGATGGGTATTTGAGTGTTCATTTTCAAAATTGTAGTAAAAACTTAAAATTTCCTAAAAAATATTGTTCTCCAAAAATTATGAAATTAATGTAATAGACTTCATTTTATATGTATCATCAACTTTTCACTTTAAAACGTTCTTTGTTGGGAAGTACTTTTATACTTACGCATATGGGTGTGGGTGTACTTTCGGATTCGGATAAAAGGAGGAGAGAGAAATGAATATTTCCATCTAGCAAGGCTAGCGGGAATCCAGTAATAAATTGACGGTCTAGAACACACCCACGCCAATGCGTGTGTGTACAAACTCATATTTAAAAGAAAATACTCGTAACCCGCTAAATAGATTATAAGAAAAAAATTATACTTACAAAAATTAAAAATATTCATAGAAGCTTTATAGGGTGTGATTTACCTATAAATAAACTATTCATACATATGTTATACCCAATAATGAATCGATAGAAAATTGTAAACTTCGGAGAAAGAGTTATCTTTCTATGATTTGTTTCGTTTGTTACTAGTATTTGATTTGCAAAATTGCATAGTCTAGTTTTGTGAGTAACCATTGATGCTTCATATAAAAAAATTCTACTATATCCTAGTGCTCATCAGCAAAAAGAGGCATATTTGGATGAAAACCATTTTTATGATTTCTCAAAGGTTCTACACTTTTTACATGAGTTGAAGCATTAAAATGCAGGGTCCGGCGGTCGGTTTTGCCATCAGCATGGATAAATAGTCGATTAGATGACCAAGTGGTGGACATTGCAACATATACCACCTAGTGTAAACTACAAAAATTTCGTCGAGGTAGTGCTTTGTGCAACACATGAAGTAGGACATGGTGGAAGCTGAAATTTCCTCGTCCTAATGCAATGCTTCGAACCACTAGTGTGTATTTGTCTGTTACTCCAATTTAACATGTATGTGTTGAGAATTATTGGTTTAGGATCTCTATCCCGACCTACAAGAAATAACCATGGGTCAGCTCTACACCATACAAACACCCATTAAAAGTACTCCGTCCATCCTAGGGTGTCTTAGATTTGCCTAAGAGACCTTATTCGGGGTGGAGGAGTACAAGTGAGACCTTATTGAGGTGGTTAACGTGGTTGAGAGTGTAGTTGTCGGATGTAACCTGCCACTGTTTGGAAGGTGGTCTCTGAGCAAACTAGCGGCTCCCTCCACGTGTTCCACACTCTAATAGTTTACACCACCGATCGAACTTTCTTTTTCTTTTACCTTTGCATGCCCTAAGCCACGATGTTTTCCCTTTTGCACACGATTAGAGCGCGCATCTCCACTCGTACCTCTATATAAGCTCCCACGTAACTGTTTTAAGACCTATATGGGGGACGCAGGCGGTAAAAATAGAGGCTGGGTGGCTACCAGTCGTGGCTCCTATACTAAAAAATTAAAATTTTGAAATATAACATAATTCACATAAATAGTAGATTCATAGATAGTTCATCCATACTTGGTCAATATTTGTACAAATTAAAGAACATAGACTAAAAATACCCTAAAATCTAGTAACCGCCAACGTTGCGCCACGCCCTAGCCCTAGGCGGCGGTTCATCGCCATCACGTAGTCCTCGTACTTGTCGCTGGGCTCCTCCTTCTTCAGCTAAGGGAGGTAGCTGCAGCCTTGGCCGGCGTCGCCGCGCCTCCTGCGCGGCCTGCTGGACGGGTCAGCGTCGTCGTCGCTTTCCAGGTTGATGACGAGGTAGAGGCGACGGCGGCGCTCCTCCTCAGCGCGGCGGTGATCGGCTGTGCTCCACGCCTCGGCGAACTTGTCCATCGCGGCGAAGGACTCTAGCTGGGCTTGGCGCAGCCTAGGAAACTCCTCCGGGTCGTCCTCCGCCTTGACGATGGAGGCCGCCGCAATGTACTTCGGCGATGGCGTCCACTCACGCTGGTGCGGCGGAGATGGTTGGCGCCGCTCACAGATGAGGACGCCTTCGCCACCATGGCGGCACCTGCGAGCAGGAGCCTCCTCCAGCTCATCCTTCACCATCGCCAAGAAACGCGGTTACGGCGTGTTCTAGGTGGAGTACCTCGCCAAGGACCCACGCGACGAGGATCGGGAGGAGGTTGCCCGGCGCCGCGCTGCCCACTGGTTTTTGCCCCAGAATGATGTTTGTTTGCAAAGAACAGTAGAGAACAGTGATTGCAGTAGATTGTATTTCAGATGTAAAAGAATGGACCGGGGTCCACAGTTCACTAGTGGTGTCTCTCCAATAAGATAAATAGCATGTTGGGTGAACAAATTACAGTTGGCCAATTGACAAATAGAGAGAGCATAGCAATGCACATACATATCATGATGACTAATATGAGATTTACTTAGAGCATTACGACAAAGAACATAGACCGCTATCCAGCATGCATCTATGCCTAAAAAGTCCACCTTCGGGTTAGCATCCGCACCCCTTCCAGTATTAAGTTGCAAACAACAGACAATTGCATTAAGTACTGTGCGTAATGTAATCAACACAAATATCCTTAGACAAAGCATTGATGTTTTATCCTCTGGGTTTTCAGTGTTCTTTTTGGGTACAAGGATGGGATTTGCGACCCAATCAGTATGGATTACTTCTATTACAAAATCTGCCTCTAGTAACTTTGCTAATTCCATTCCTATGGCGCGGCGCTTCTTATCTCCAAAGCGTCGCATAGCTTGCTTCACCGGTTTAGCCACCGGGTTTATATTGAGGTAGTGCTCGGCGAGTTCCCTTGGTACTCCGGACATGTCAGAAGGTTGCCATGCGAGGATATCCATGTTAGCGCGGAGGAACTCGACGAGCGCGTCTTCCTATTTGGGGTCCATGTTGGCTCCGACTGAGACCTGCTTGGAATCGTCGCCTTCCTTGAAGTTGACTTTCTTGGTCTCTATCGCGGCCCTAAAGGAGTTTTTGTGTTCGGAGATCTGCTTCTTGGTGGTCTGCATTTCAGTCGGATCCACCGCGGCTCTGTAGCCTTTCAGCTCTTCTCCGGATATGACGGACTCTGCGAAGGCGGCTTCGCCCAACTCGCACTCGTGAGCCTTTTTGTAGTCTCCGGTTATGGTGATCATACCATTAGGACCCGGAATCTTGAGCTTGTTGTAGATATAGCACGCTCTTGCATGGAACTTGTGGTAGGTGGGCCTGCCGAAGATGACATGGTAGGAGCTCTTGAAGGGCACAACTTCAAACGTGATCTTTTCTTCGCGGAAATTGTGAACATCGCCGAAAGCCACGGGAAGTGTGATGCTGCCGAGGGAGTTCGCCTTCTTACCCGGAACCACGCCGTGAAACTCAGTGTTGCTGTGTTTGAGCTGTTCCTTGGTGAGGTTCATCCGCTCCAGAGTCTCCAGGTACATGATGTTCAAGCTGGCTCCCCCATCCATGAGGCACTTGGAGAAGTCATACCCGTCTATGCGGGGACTTACAACCAAGGCGTAGTATTCTTTTGGCACAATGGCGGGATGATCCTCCCTGTCAAATGTGCACGGAACTTCCGACCACCTGACATACGCGGCACGGCCGAACCGTGGCGTTCGGGATGCGGGTAGCTGACTTTGTAGCGCGGACTGTTGGGGTTCCGAGGAAGGTGTGGTAAGCCCCCACGCTCTTTTTCTCGAAGGGGTTGGATTTACTCGCGGATCCGGCTTTGGGATCCGGCGAGTTATCATCCTCGTCCATCGCCTCGGAACTGTCCTCCTCCTTGTCCTTGTTCTTGCCCTTGCCTCCTTTGCCGCGTGGGCGGTGCTTCGGGCTCGCTTGTATCCCGCTTCCGGGTCGTTCTTTAGGTCGTTGACCCACTTGCGATTGCGGTTGGTGTGAGTGGACTTCCACGTAGCCGGATCCAAGTGCGCCGAGCGAGGCATGTCTCTATACTCCTCGTAGGTTTGCGGAGCGCGGGATCCGCCAGCCGTGACTTCGGTGCCATGCTACCGACCCCCGCCGGCTCCGCCTCCACGGCCGCGTCCTCTTCCGCCTCCCCGAACCTCCGCGTTGGAACGCCATGGAGACCATGTCGGATCCTCCACTCTTCCGGTCATCGGGGTTTTTGCGTTTATGGCCGCTGTTGTTGCTCGTTATCACGGTTCTTCTTTTGTTGGTGCAGGGGGATTGCTGTAGCTACGATATCACCGCTTCGCATCGTCATCGGCGACGGTGTGGTCACCGGCAATGGAGATCATCTCATCCAAAGTCGGTTTATTGGCGTTAGCCAAACATGTGAGCTTATGCCTCAGCAATCCTCCTCTCGCAGTCCACCAATGAAGGCGTACATGGCGGTGGTGTGGTCGACGTTTTCGCACTCGTTCTCGCATGCCAACCATCGTGTGAGGAAGTTTCTTGAGGATTCTCCCTTCTTCCGGATACAAACTTGTAGGTCGCTTGCCGTGGCAGGTCTTTTGTAGGTGCCCCCGAAGTGTTTCTCGAAAGCGGTCTTCAGGTCAAACCAGCAAAAGATGGAGTTTTTCTCGAGGTCACCGAGCCGGATCCGGGCTGGACCTACAAGGTACAACCGGAGCATGCGGCGGCGATATTAGGGGTTCCTCCGGCAAAGGTTACTCGCATTATAGTAATCCTCAATCCAGGTATCCGGCCTTTCGGTGCCATCATAATGCTTCAAGTTTCCGGGTAGCTTGAGGGAGCTCCTTGGCTTTGGTTCCTCTCGAATCATCCTGCCAAAGCACTTCGGTCCGATGTAGTCGGTTCTGTATTCGTTGAGGCGTTCCCGTGCGTTGCGCGAGCCGTGGCAGGGAGACTGTGAGCGAGAGCGAGATCTCCGGCCGCCACCTCCGCCTCCACCTCCGCCGCCACCGCTAGGTGGTGGTGAGGGAGACCTGCGAGGGGGCCGATCCGACCTCTTGCTTCCGCCTTCAGATTCTCCCCGGCCCTCCCGGTGCTGGCTCCGGCTTCTGCGGCTGCCTTCGCCGTGGCGCTGGCTGCCCTGGTCGTTCCGGCTCCGGCGGGGCTCCGGGTCGCGCTCCTCATTCCGGCTCCTCCTAGGCTCGGGCTCACGATCGTTGTTCTGATTCCGGCGAGGTTCCGGCGTGCGCTCCCCGTTCTCGTTTCTTGAGGGCAGCACGTTGTCGCGGATAACAATTCCACCATGCCCCCGAGGCCTGGTGTTTCCGGCTGGACTACGGCGGCGAGGGGGACGCGGGTAACCATTAGGCGGAGGAGAGGCGTTGCGGTACTTGTCTCGTCCGAGTACATTGCATCCTTTCCCTTTCTCGGATCCGACGGTGGCGTCTTTGATGGTACGGGGATCGGATTTGGGTGTTCCCGGCTTTCTTTCTGCGTTCCGAGGATCCGGTTCGCGATTCGTCATCTCGATGGCGATTGTCGTGGGCGTCCTTCGCGCGGTGGAGACGCAATGCTCCGGGTTAGATTCCAACTTGCGCGAAGTGTCCGCCTTGCTCTGCTTGTTTAACCGCTGAAGCGACGAGCGTGCGTACGTAGTCGATGTCAATCTCCTCGTTACTTTTCTTCAGGATCTCTGCAGCTTTCGTCATATTGTCCTTTGGGGTTGCGAACGGCTGCTGCTCCGTTGGAGTTGCGAAGGTGATCTTGCGGGGAGCTATCATCTCACGCCGGACCTTTGATACGTCTCCGACGTATCGATAATTTCTTATGTTCTATGCCATATTATTGATGATACCTACATGTTTTATGCACACTTTATGTCATATTCGTGCATTTTCTGGAACTAACCTATTAACAAGATGCCGAAGTGCCAGTTCCTGTTTTCTGCTGTTTTTTGGTTTCAGAAATCCTAGTAACGAAATATTCTCGGAATTGGACGAAACGAAGACCCAGGGGCCTATTTTTCCACGGAGCTTCCAGAAGACCGAAGAACATACGAAGTGGGGCCACGAGGTGGCCAGACCACATGGCGGCGCGGCCAAGGGGGGGCCGCGCCGCCCTGTGGTGTGGGCCCCTCGTCTGGCCCCCGACTCTGCCCTTCCGCCTACTTAAAGCCTCTATCGCGAAACCCCTGAGGAGAAAAACCACGATACGGAAAACCTTACTGAGACGCCGCCGCCGCCGATCCCATCTCGGGGGATTCTGGAGATCTCCTCCGGCACCCTGCCGGAGAGGGGATTCATCTCCCGGAGGACTCTACACCGCCATGGTCGCCTCCGGAGTGATGAGTGAGTAGTTCACCCCTGGACTATGGGTCCATAGCAGTAGCTAGATGGTTGTCTTCTCCTCATTGTGCTTCATTGTTGGATCTTGTGAGCTGCCTAACATGATCAAGATCATCTATCTGTAATACTCTATGTTGTGTTTGTCGGGATCCGATGGATAGAAAATACCATGTAATGTTAATTATCAAGTTATTACACATGTGTTGTTTATGATCTTGCATGCTCTCCGTTTCTAGTAGAGGCTCTGGCCAAGTTTTTACTTTTAACTCCAAGAGGGAGTACTTATGCTCGATAGTGGGTTCATGCCTGCATTGACACCGGGACGAGTGACGAAAGTTCTAAGGTTGTGTTGTGCTTGTTGCCACTAGGGATAAAACATTGGCGCTATGTCCGAGGATGTAGTTGTTGATTACATTACGCACCATACTTAATGCAATTGTCTGTTGCTTTGCAACTTAATGCTGGAGGGGTTCGGATGATAACTCTGAAGGTGGACTTTTTAGGCATAGATGCGGTTGGATGGCGGTCTATGTACTTTGTCGTAATGCCCAATTAAATCTCACTATACTTATCATGTCATGTATGTGCATTGTTATGCCCTCTCTATTTGTCAATTGCCCGATCGTAATTTGTTCACCCAACATGCTTTTATCTTATGGGAGAGACACCTCTAGTGAACTGTGGACCCCGGTCCATTCTTTTAATACTGAAATACAAATCTGCTGCAATACTTGTTTTTACTATTTTCTCTGCAAACAATCATCTTCCACACAATACGGTTAATCCTTTGTTACAGCAAGCCGGTGAGATTGACAACCTCAGTGTTTCGTTGGGGCAAAGTACTTTGGTTGTGTTGTGCAGGTTCCACGTTGGCGCCGGAATCTACGGTGTTGCGCCGCACTACATCCCGCCGCCATCAACCTTCAACGTGCTTCTTGGCTCCTCCTGGTTCGATAAACCTTGGTTTCTTTCGAGGGAAAACTTGCTGCTGTGCGCATCATACCTTCCTCTTGGGGTTTCCCAACGAACGTGTGAAATACACGCCATCAAGCATATTTTACAGGCGCCGTTGCCGGGGAGATCAAGACACGCTGCAAGGGAGTCTCCACTTCTCAATCTCTTTACTTTGTTTTTGTCTTGCTTTATTTTATTTACTACTTTGTTTGCTGCACTTATATCAAAACACAAAAAAAAATTAGTTGCTAGCTTTACTTTATTTACTGTCTTGTTTGCTATATCAAAAACACAAAAAAATTAGTTTACTTGCATTTATTTTATCTAGTTTGTCTTATTTACTACCGCTAAAATGAGTAATCCCGAAGTTGAAGTTCGTTCATTTAAGCAACAAGGGGGAGAATGTTTAAAAGATGCTTGGTATAGAATTAGTGATGCCCATAATAGGTGTACTAAGAAACACTCCACTACTATCCTACTCAGAAATTTTTATGTTGGTATCTCTAGCTGGAATAGATATGTTCTTGATTGTCTCGCGG
The DNA here is from genome assembly GCF_022539505.1 of Lolium rigidum. Lineage (NCBI taxonomy): Eukaryota > Viridiplantae > Streptophyta > Magnoliopsida > Poales > Poaceae > Lolium > Lolium rigidum. The sequence goes on from NC_061508.1 coordinate 347,434,931, forward strand.
GAGGTAACTTCCTAGGTGCTCCCGCTTTAGAAGCTAGCTGCATTATTGAGAGTTTATTTGGAACACCACCTGTTAATGAAACTAAAATTGAAACCTCCCTTGAGGATGTTATGAAAAAATTGGAAACCATAGAGAAAATTTTTCCGAGTGTTGAAACTAAGTTGGAGATATTACTTGATAAAACTGATGAACTTGATAAATCCTTAGGAGGAATTGATGAGAGAATTAGTGTCCTAGGAACTTGTGTTGACCATGATAATCAAATTAATAGGATTGGCGAACTTGAAAAAGCTATGGGAACTTTGTGTTCAACCTTTTCATCTTTACGGTTTAGAGAGAAAGCTTATGTGGGGAAGGAGCAAAAGTTTATGTATGCCTCTAAAGTGCCTAAACCAAAGAAATATTATTATAGGCCTAAAATTGACAAAGCCCCTAGTACCACTACAAATGTGGGAGCTTATGATGTTGATGCTTCATCTCTCGATGTTACTTAAGAAACACTTTCTGCGCCTAGCTGAAAGGCGTTAAAGAAAAGCGCTTATGGGAGACAACCCATGTTTTTACTCCAGTATTTTTGTTTTATATTTGTGTCTTGGAAGTTGTTTACTACTGTAGCAACCTCTCCTTATCTTAGTTTTATGTTTTGTTGTGCCAAATAAAGTCTTTGATAGAAAAGTAAGTACTAGATTTGGATTACTGCGCAGTTCCAGATTTCTTTGCTGTCACGAATCTGGGTCTATCTCCCTGTAGGTAGCTCAGAAAATTACGCCAATTTACGAGCATGATCCTCAGATATGTACGCAACTTTCATTCAATTTGAGCATTTTCGTTTGAGCAAGTCTGGTGGCCTAATAAAATCCATCTTTACGGACTGTTCTGTTTTGACAGATTCTGTCTTTTATTTTGCATTGCCTCTTTTGCTATGTTGGATGAATTTCTTTGATCCATTAATGTCCAGTAGCTTTATGCAATGTCCAGAAGTGTTAAGAATGATTGTGTCACCTCTGAACATGTGAATTTTTATTATGCACTAACCCTCTAATGAGTTGTTTCGAGTTTGGTGTGGAGGAAGTTTTCAAGGGTCAAGAGAGGAGTATGATGCAATATGATCAAGGAGAGTGAAAGCTCTAAGCTTGGGGATGCCCCGGTGGTTCACCCCTGCATATTCTAAGAAGACTCAAGCGTCTAAGCTTGGGGATGCCCAAGACATCCCCTTCTTCATCGACAACATTATCAGGTTCCTCCCCTGAAACTATATTTTTATTCCGTCACATCTTATGTACTTTGCTTGGAGCGTCGGTTTGTTTTTGTTTTTTGTTTTGTTTGAATAAAATGGATCCTAGCATTAACTTTATGGGAGAGAGACACGCTCCGCTGTAGCATATGGACAAATATGTCCTTAGGCTCTACTCATAGTATTCATGGCGAAGTTTCATCTTCGTTAAATTGTTATATGGTTGGAATTGGAAAATGATACATGTAGTAACTCTAAAATGTCTTGGATAATTTGATACTTGGCAATTGTTGTGCTCATGTTTAAGCTCTTGCATCATATACTTTTCACCCATTAATGAAGAAATACTTAGAGCTTGCTAATTTGGTTTGCATATTTGGTTTCTCTAGAGTCTAGATAACATCTAGTATTGAGTTTTGAACAACAAGGAAGACGGTATGGAGTCTTATAATGTTTACCATATGTCTTTTATGTGAGTTTTGCTGTACCGTTCATCCTTGTGTTTGTTTCAAATAACCTTGCTAGCCTAAACCTTGTATCGAGAGGGAATACTTCTCATGCATCCAAAATCCTTGAGCCAACCACTATGCCATTTGTGTCCACCATACCTACCTACTACATGGTATTTATCCGCCATTCCAAAGTAAATTGCTTGAGTGCTACCTTTAAAATTCCATCATTCACCTTTGCAATATATAGCTCATGGGACAAATAGCTTAAAAACTATTGTAGTATTGAATATGTACTTATGCACTTTATCTCTTATTAAGTTGCTTGTTGAGCGATAACCATGTTTCGGGGACGCCATCAACTATTCTTTGTTGGATATCATGTGAGTTGCTATGCATGTCCGTCTTGTGCGAAGCAAGAGAGATCTACCACCTTCATGGTTGGAGCATGCATATTGTTAGAGAAGAACTTTGGGCCGCTAACTAAAGCCATGATTCATGGTGGAAGTTTCGGTTTGGACATATATCCTCAATCTCATATGAGAATAATAATTGTTGCCACATGCTTATGCATTAAAGAGGAGTCCATTATCTCGTTGTCCATGTTGTCCCGGTATGGATGTCTAAGTTGAGAATAATCAAAAGCGAGAAATCCAAAATGCGAGCTTTCTCCTTAGACCTTTGTACAGGCGGCATGGAGGTACCCCATTGTGACACTCGGTCAAAACATGTGCATTGCAAAGATCCGGTAGTCCAAGTTAATTAGGACAAGGTGCGGGCACTATTAGTATACTATGCATGAGACTTGCAACTTGTAAGATATAATGTACATAACTCATATGCTTTATTACTACCGTTGACAAAATTGTTTCATGTTTTCAAAATAAAAGCTCTAGCACAAATATAGCAATCGATGCTTTCCTCTTTGAAGGACCATTCTCTTTACTTTTATTTTGAGTCAGTTCACCTATTTCTCTCCACCTCAAGAAGCAAACACTTGTGTGAACTGTGCATTGATTCCTACATACTTGCATATTGTACTTGTTATATTACTCTATGTTGACAATTATCCATGAGATATACATGTTACAAGTTGAAAGCAACCGCTGAAACTTAATCTTCCTTTGTGTTGCTTCAATACCTTTACTTTGATTTATTGCTTTATGAGTTAACTCTTATGCAAGACTTATTAATACTTGTCTTGAAGTACTATTCATGAAAAGTCTTTGCTTTATGATTCACTTGTTTACTCATGTCATTACCATTGTTTTGATCGCTGCATCCACTACATATGTTTACAAATAGTATGATCAAAGTTATGATGGCATATCACTTCAGAAATTATCTTTGTTATCGTTTTACTGCTCGGGACGAGCGGAACTAAGCTTGGGGATGCTTGATACGTCTCCGACGTATCGATAATTTCTTATGTTCTATGCCATATTATTGATGATACCTACATGTTTTATGCACACTTTATGTCATATTCGTGCATTTTCCGGAACTAACCTATTAACAAGATGCCGAAGTGCCGGCTCCTGTTTTCTCGCTGTTTTTGGTTTCAGAAATCCTAGTAACGAAATATTCTCGGAATTGGACGAAACGAAGACCCGGGGGCCTATTTTTCCACGGAGCTTCCGGAAGACCGAAGAACATACGAAGTGGGGCCACGAGGTGGCCAGACCACATGGCGGCGCGGCCAAGGGGGGCCCGCGCCGCCCGTGGTGTGGGCCCTCGTCCGCCCCCCGACTCTGCCCTTCCGCCTACTTAAAGCCTCTGTCGCGAAACCCCCGAGGAGAAAAACCACGATACGGAAAACCTATGCGAGACGCCGCCGCCGCCGATCCCATCTCGGGGGATTCCGGAGATCTCCTCCGGCACCCTGCCGGAGAGGGGATTCATCTCCCGGAGGACTCTACACCGCCATGGTCGCCTCCGGAGTGATGAGTGAGTAGTTCACCCCTGGACTATGGGTCCATAGCGGTAGCTAGATGGTTGTCTTCTCCTCATTGTGCTTCATTGTTGGATCTTGTGAGCTGCCTAACATGATCAAGATCATCTATCTGTAATACTCTATGTTGTGTTTGTCGGGATCCGATGGATAGAGAATACCATGTCATGTTAATTATGAAGTTATTACACATGTGTTGTTTATGATCTTGCATGCTCTCCGTTTCTAGTAGAGGCTCTGGCCAAGTTTTTACTTTTAACTCCAAGAGGGAGTACTTATGCTCGATAGTGGGTTCATGCCTGCATTGACACACGGGACGAGTGACGAGAAAGTTCTAAGGTTGTGTTGTGCTTGTTGCCACTAGGGATAAAACATTGGCGCTATGTCCGAGGATGTAGTTGTTGATTACATTACGCACCATACTTAATGCAATTGTCTCGTTGCTTTGCAACTTAATACTGGAGGGGTTCGGATGATAACTGGAAGGTGGACTTTTTAGGTATATATGCAGTTGGATGGCGGTCTATGTACTTTGTCGTAATGCCCAATTAAATCTCACTATACTTATCATGTCATGTATGTGCATTGTTATGCCCTCTCTATTTGTCAATTGCCCGACTGTAATTTGTTCACCCAACATGCTTTTATCTTATGGGAGAGACACCTCTAGTGAACTGTGGACCCCGGTCCATTCTTTTAAAACTGAAATACAAATCTCTTTGCAATACTTGTTTTTACTATTTTCTCTCGCAAACAATCATCTTCCACACAATACGGTTAATCCTTTGTTACAGCAAGCCGGTGAGATTGACAACCTCACTTGTTTCGTTGGGGCAAAGTACTTTGGTTGTGTTGTGCAGGTTCCACGTTGGCGCCGGAATCTCCGGTGTTGCGCCGCACTACATCCCGCCGCCATCAACCTTCAACGTGCTTCTTGGCTCCTCCTGGTTCGATAAACCTTGGTTTCTTTCTGAGGGAAAACTTGCTGCTGTGCGCATCATACCTTCCTCTTGGGGTTGCCCAACGAACGTGTGAAATACACGCCAGCAACCTTTTCGACCTCCTGGTGAGCTTCAACGATCTTGTCCTCCCAATGCTTTCGGAGTTCCTTGACTTTTACCAATCCTTCGTCCACCTCCTGCTCACGCTGGATGAAGTCTTCCACAAAAACTGCGGCGTGCTTCCTTTCCTCCAGCATGGCGGCTGCGGTGACCTTGAATTTCTTGGCCGTGGCCGGCAGCCTCCACTCTTTTAGCTTCTAAAGCTTCTACGTCTTCGGGAGTGATGGGTTTGTTAAGAATATCCGAGCGATAAACCGCATCCATGCCCGCTTGTGCGACCATCTCTTCGAGCGACAGGAGGCTCTCCGAGGAAGAATCCCTACGGGGCCGCTCCCGCGACATCGGAGATCCGTGGTGGGATGGCTGGGGGTCGGATTGGGTGCCTGCCTCTTCTGATCCATTTTCTCCCAGCGCCGCTACAGTTGCAAGTACCTGCTTTGGCTGGGCGAAATCAACTTTAGGCTGTTCACCGTATCCATATTCCTTCACCTTGCGATCGAACTCTTCAGTGTCCATGGATTGGGTGTCTCCGGAAATTGGGCTTAGATTTCCCAAAATTGACTCTTCAGCCGGAGTTCCGCTTTCTCCGACAACCTCTTGCTGATCCGGAGCAGCGTTGTTTTCCGGGGCCACGACCCGCTCGGGACCGGCTCCGGCCTCTTGAGGGGCGGTTCCGGCGGTATGGGCCGGGAAGTGCACGAAGTGACACCTTTGCTTCTCTAGCACTCGGGAGACCCGAGCGGATCTGCATTGGTCTTCCACCGTTATTTCCTGCTCGTGGGCGGATTGGGTGGGTTTTAACTTTTTCGGATCTAAGGCGGAATCTTCGCCGGGAAGTTCCTGCGTCTCGGATCGGATCTTCGCGACTGCGTCCTGCTCGGCGGCGGTCGCGTCGGCGCTACTTACTCGTGGGTTTCCGTCGGAATCGACGGTTTCCCCGATGAAGATGTGTATGCCGCCAACCGGGACGATGGAGAGCTTGACGGGGTCGGTTTTAGCCGGAATCCAACACTCATCCGGAGGGACGATCGGCAGACTTCCGGCGTAAAGGACACGCCCCACAGCGATGGTGTCGTCGTAGCTTCCCATGGCGGAACCCTCCCGGTTCCGGCCTCCAGACGCCGCGAGCCCCATGGTGGGCGCCAACCGTCGTTGCCTAATCGACAATACCTCGGAGGAGGGATCCTCACGAGGGGAGAAGATGTAGGGGCCATAGGGCGGAGTGCACACGGGACGGTGGTACGCGAGTTACCCAGCTTCGGAACACCCGCACGATGACGGGGCCTATTGCCGCTTGTCCGGAATTATCCGGGCGCTTTCGCGTTGTTACAATGAGTTGTCGTTGTGCCTCTAGGGCTCCCGAGGATCCGGCTTATAAAGGCGCACGGATCTAGGGTTTACATGGAGAGTCCTAGCCGGAATACAAGTTGCCTAACTACGGTACAATGTCTTGCCGTGTACGTCAAGGATCCTCCTTCCTCTAAGTACGTGCTGGATCCGGATACTTCATGGGCCGTCACGGATCCGGCCTCCTTCGTAGGTCGGTAGAGATCCGGCTTCCTGTTCCTGGGCTGGACTTCATCCTTCAGGATCTACAGCAACTGGGCCGCCCGATGGGCCGCACGCCTCACCACCATCTATGGGCCACCCGGGCTTGCCGGATCTAGGCCATGCCGTTGATATACCCATAAAGTATACCCACAACAATAACCTTAGAACTTTCTGTCACTATCCCAGATTCAATGGAGGCATGAACCCACTATCGAGCATAAATACTCCCTCTTGGAGTTACAAGTATCAACTTGGCCAGAGCCTCTACTAGCAACGGAGAGCATGCAAAATCATAAACAACACATATATGATAGATCAATAATCAACTTGACATAGTATTCCATATTCATCGGATCCCAACAAACGCAACATGTAGCATTACAAATAGATGATCTTGATCATGATAGGCAGCTCACAAGATCTAAACATGATAACACAAGAGGAGAAGACAATCATCTAGCTACTGCTATGGACCCATAGTCCAAGGATGAACTACTCACGAATCAATCCGGAGGCGGGCATGGTGATGTAGAGCCCTCCGGTGATGATTCCCCTCTCCGGCAGGGTGCCGGAGGCGATCTCCTGAATCCCCCGAGATGGGATTGGCGGCGGCGGCGTCTCTGGAACTTTTCTCGTATCGTGGCTCTCGGTCATAGGGTTTTCGCGACAGAGAGAATAAATAGGCGAAGGGGCAGAGTCGGGGGCCGCCCGAGGGGCTCACCCCATAGGGCGGCGCGCCCAGGGGTGGGGCCGCGCCCCCCTAGGGTGTGGCCGCCTCACGTCCCCTCTTCGTCTCCTCTTCGGACTTCTGGAAGGCTCCGTGGAAAATAAGACCGTGGGCTTTTGTTTCATCAAATTCCGAGAATATTTCCTGTGTAGGATTTCTGAAACCAAAAAACAGCAGAAAACAGGAACTGGCGCTTCGGCATCTTGTTAATAGGTTAGTGCCGGAAAATGCATCAAAATGATATAAAGTGTATATAAAACATGTGAGTATTGTCATAAAACTAGCATGGAACATAAGAAATTATAGATACGTTTGAGACGTATCAACCATTTTCAAGCTTAGTTCCTACTCGCCCTCGAGTAGGTAAACGATAACAAGGACAATTTCTGAAGTGACATGCTACTATCATAATCTTGATCAATACTATTGTAACAACCTCTATATAGCAATACGTACTTAGCAACGCCATGAGCATTCGTTGTAAAAATTTAGCCTAGATACATATGTATACGTTGCAAGTCACATTTGTTGTCCATTATACAGATTTTTCAATGGAGTGCTAAAAGAAAATGAGCCCAGCCCAGTATGCACGACCCCCTTTTGTTCTTTAACCCCATCTACCACGAACGCACGCCCCCACTCTGCAGTTCTTCGCCTCCCTAAACCTAGCCGCCTCCATCCACTCCCCGCCGCGATTCGTGCCTCCCTCGCCGGCGGCCGGTGACCGGCTCACCAAGGACCATCCAGCCACTTCGCTCATCGCCATCTTCAGCTACGTCGAGCACATCCACATCGTGAATCGCGATCACTCTCTCTTCTCTCCCATGCACTGGGCCAGTGCGATGCGATAGCCGATTTGGGAGTATATGGTGAGAAATTCGAGTGTACTTGAATCTGTAATCTTACAATTTTGAATTATTTGTTTGGTCGCAGCGACTATTTCAGAACGAGCTATCTATGAATGAATCTCCCGAAGCTTTCTTTGTCATATCGTCACTACATGCTCCCCCGGCCGCGCTTGATGAAGGCACCCAGGGTACCCGCCACTGCTGCTGTTCATGTGTTTGGATTCCCCTTCACCGAGGCTGATCTCTCCACCCAACCTTCTCCGTACAGATCCCTCTCCTGCACACTCCTGGAAGGTTTTTGCTCTGCCCTCTAACTCTCTAAGAGCATGTCTAAGAGGCCCTGTATTTTTTCGCCCCGTAAAACCCGAGTAGAGGGCCCTGTATCCTGTTTTCACGGGCCGAAAACTCGGACGAGCTAGCAGAACCCGTATCCCCACCACGTAAAACATATTCTGTTTTACGGGATGGGGATACGAGTTCTGCTAGCTCGTCCGAGTTTCCGGCCCCTCAAAACAGGGTTTTAGACAGCAATTTGCACACCAATTTCACAGCAAACATAGCACATCCAAAATATAAAATATGTGATGCATAATTCATAGTTTTAACATCACAACGCGATCATAGGCAACGTTCAAGCCACGGAAGTTCCCAAATATGATCAACCATCAACGAGTCCATCGCCACCGGCGTCACCACTCGCCGGAGACTCACCTTCAGCACGAGCTTGACGCGCAGCCTTCTTCCTCGCAATGATCCATGGCAGCACTCCAACGGGAACAAGCTGGTTTGATTATGTTCCATCGGCCTTCAAGGGAGCGGTAGGATCTGTCAGCCATGCTCTTGGTGCCAGGCTTGAGCTGGTGGTACAAATCCTCAATGCGCTGCCAATAGCGCTTGCCGCCTTGGTCCACTCCGGTGCACGCATCCATCCCCACCTTGCTCCAAGCACGAACCAAGATGGCGTCTTCGATCTCGCTGTAGTTCGCCGTGCGTGGCTTCGGCGTCGATGAAGAACCGGCGGCAGCCGGATCAACCTCAACCACCTCCTCCTCGTCACCCTCATCCTCCTCCTCGTCATCAAGGTCTTCAACGTTGCACTCCCCATCGAATGCATCGATACCGGTGTCCAAATTCACCGCGGATTCGTTGAGCATGTCCAAGTAGGATGTTGTGGACTCAACATCGAACACCTTGTCTACGTCCATGGTGGGTGGCGGCGGCGCGGGCGGCACGGGCGGCGCATCGGCCGGAACGGACGGAGGAGGGGTCGTGACCTTGGAGGGCGGTGGAGGCGCGAGGCCGATGCGGCTGATTGCCTTTGTCCGCACCTTGGCCGGCGCGGCGCCCCTCGGCCCGACCGCCTTCGTCTTCATCCTGCCGCCCCCCTTCTTGGCAGCCGGCGGGGCTTCGGCCGGCGAAGCTGCGGCCGCCGCAGGTGCTTCGAAGAATTGCTTCAGGATCCTCTTCCTCTTCGACGGGATGGTGGAGGAGCCGAGACGACGCCGGCGGTCGGCGGACCTCCGACGGGGACATCAACCACCGCGCCCGAAGGAGGTGTACCACCGGCGGTAGGCGGCTCTTGCGGACGGTCCATGGCGGCGGGATCCAGCCGGGAAGGGCGGGACGGAGGAGATCGGGCAGCGGCGGCGGCGGTTGGCTTCAGCGAAACCCTTCGCGCGCAGTGGAGTGGACGATACCGGTTTCGCCCACTATCCCCGCTCCCACCGCGCACAAGTAGGGGGCGACGACCCGCCCCGTACTCGAAAACAGCAAAAAACGATGCGGGGGCCGTTTTTATGGGGCGTGCTAGACGGCCGGGTAGAGCCGAAACCCTCAAATCGGCGGTTATTATACGGGTTTGCCCCTTTTACGGGGTCTGTTAGACCTTCTTGCATGCGGGAGTAAATTGCTTCTTGTGCTTCATATATGAAGTAAGACGAGCTTTATGGGTCAAGATTTTTAGGACTTGGACAGGCAAAAGTGTGAGATCAAGATTCGTTCATAATTTTGTTAGAATCTGTCAATCTAGCTTAGCGATTAAAACTGAATCCCTGAATCCCAAGATCCATCGTCTGCTGTATGTTGTATGTTTTATCCTAGTTCGAGGAGATCTCCAATTGAAACTTTTTTTTACATTGTTTTTACTTTGTCATGTCTGTTGTATTTTTGAAGAATGATGAATACATTACTCTTCAATTTTACAGGAGGAGAGTGTTGGCGTGGCCGTTGGATCGCCTCGTGCTTGTGTCCAACGGCGCCGATGCATGCCAACTTCGTGGCTCGAATTGTAAACGTGGAGGAGTGTGGCTAGCCATGCATAAGGCTCTTGCCTTGGTAAGTTTCTTCTCGTTTAGGGAAAGAAGGCTTGATCTTCGATCTATCTAAGCCAAGCTCTGATTGTTCCTCGGACACCATGTTCTGCACAAATGCCGGGGAACGGAATCGACCACATGTGACATGTATAGCTTGTTTTGCTCGTTGTTGCAAACAAAAAAAAAAAAAAGATGGCCTATCATGTGTGCCACGCAATCACATGTATGATGGATAACTTGTGTTACAAACTAGTGAAGCATCAACAGTCCATTTTCTTTCCTGCCTCGTGTCGATTAAAATCGAACGGATAGAGTAATTAGAACCAAAAACATGATTTCATCTACCAAGTTGGTGACAGGGTGTTTGTTCATTTGGCCTACGTGGTTCTAGAGTTTTATTAACTGTCCACGCAGGAGAGACCATTAACCATTATGGAAGAAGAACATTTTGCTAATTTTGGTCTTCACCGTGGAATTCATTAACTAGATAGGGTATGACTTCCTTGAGAAGTTGAGATATTTTTAAAAAAATTATATTTTTCTCCTTGAGTTAGCTTTGAATATTGGACATTCTCTACATTTTTGTTATTTACTTCATTTGCAATACACTGCTAAAAAAATCGCTTAAAATGTTGTTCCACAACCATATCAGTAAAAAGTACATATATTAATAAAAAAAATTATTTTTCTTACATAGTTGGTTACGGAAATATAATATGGACCGGTTTTAGCCAGTTGTTGTGGTGCTATTTCTCCCTAAGATTGGTCATCCAATCCAGGCCTACTGACATGACAATGCAGAGTTGCGTAGAGAGGTGAGATATATCGTTGCAATATCTACTTCAGCATGGCCTACTACTTTGAGCACACCCTAGAGCAGCACGACAGTACCGACGATGGACCATACGAATGTATGTCTTTCTAATCTATTATTCTAACTAGTACCAAATTAACTAACTAATGATTGCCTAATTTTGTTTCGTTGGATTGGTTCCTAGGCGCGGCAGTGAGCCTACGTTCTCTGCACATCCCCACTTTGTGGGACTACTTTCCCGTATAGTATTATCGGTAGTAGACACTTGATTGACAATGCCCGATGATCATCCGGTAGAAATTGTTGATTTATATCACATGTTTGGGCTAGTCATCAATTAGGCCGAACCAATCCATTTATACTAAACAATTTTATTTCTTCATAGTTGTTTTTCATTAAAGATATACTATCTTGATATACATTATTTAACATAGTATCTTGTATAATACGTTTATTTTCCGATGCATACAAGCTAATTATATTAAGGTACATGTTTTTTTAGAGAAAGGTACATGTTAGTTGTGCCAAGAAATTCACCGTTAAGGAATCATTTTTGCACTAAACTGGAAGTTTGTAGTTTGAAGGAAAAACTTTTTGTATTTTCTTTGGGAAGTTTAAGAAAGTATGTTGTTATAATAGATTCCACTATGAATCTAAGAAATCGTATTGCTTTTTGTATCTTCTTACAAAGTATTATTAAATATAAGAAAAACTTGGGAACGTTCTAGAGTGTGTGAATATTAAGTTTTCTCGAGTACAAGAATACCAAGTTTATGTGAAATTGGTAGACAATTCTAAACTGTATGAAGTATCAACTAGTAGTTTGCCCTTTAATCTTGTCCTCGCTGTTGTTAAGAGAGAGGGTCAAGAGTTAGCATCAGCATATGTGTGCTTTATAATTAATATATCAAAATCACACTATTTATAATATCAAAGGGTAGTTACAATACATAATAGGGTTATTCACTTGATTTCCCAATGATTAATCTCTAGAAAATAACAATTGTAACATGGTTAAATTGTGTATCTAGTACCGCGATCTCGGGTTCTCTCCAATTCATTTGAAACCAATCCAATCCTTAAAACAAAGCCAACCCAATTTGGTAATATTTGTGTATTCGTGTTTTAGTTTCCAAAATCATATGCTTCCTTCTATGGTAACCCTTGTTCATGTGCCCTTGGATGTGTGTAGGTTGACCCCGTAGATAAAGGGGTTTGGGTAAGCATCGTTATTGATCTTGAGCATACACCTGCGAGCCATTGTCATGTTCTGCCTTCTTCTCATTGTTTTGTTATAATGAAAGAATTCATAATAATGGTTATAACCGCATGACCAAAAGTTGAATTCCTTTCATTATTAAATAAAGGTCAGTGATGTTTTTCACTTGGATGGGTCAGGCCAGAACAAATTCAAGTTAATTGTATGTATCTTTTTATAACTTGGACGAAGACTAACACTAATGGTTTGAATGTACTAAGAGGAGTGTTACAATGGTTTGTTTATTAGGGTAATAGTGATAGTTCCCATTTAACTTCACGTTTTTTCCCGCTCGAAACTCTATCCAAAGACGGAAAGCCTGCTCAAGCTTGAGTATGGATTCATGATGCCTCTAGGAGACGCTAATGTCATAAGATGGTATATTGCTTGTGATGTGGTTACAGACTTGACAAGGGCAACTATATTTGCAGTGGTGAAATTTTTGCCTTGACCAATTTATAACTTGCTTGCCATTTTATCCACAATAAATTGGAATTCTACATTTACAAGATGATACACCAAAAGTGGTAGGCTCAAAGTTACACCCCACCCCCTTGCCAGTATGATTGCCGACATGAGGCACGATCGATGCCTGAATTCAGAGAACAGAGAAAGAGAGCAGCAGAGAGAGAGGTAGCAAGGAGAGTTGGTTATGTTCCTTTCTTCAGACTTCTTCGATACCCTCGCATCGCAGCCACAACTTGCTTCTTATCATCACCACGCCACATGTCAAGCACATTGCAGTCAGCCCACAACCCATGTCCATTGGGCCTAGAGTATATCATATAATGGCGAGCATGATACATAGGGAAGTCAATCTTAAAGCGGGGAGGCCATGAACAATGGTGTGATGATCTTTGTTGGCACCACCTTGGTGACAAGACCAGTGACTTGGCCAAATCCATGAGGAATATGCGAAAGGGCGTCGATACCTTCTATAACGGGCTCAATAATTGGCACTACAATTCATAGATTCAACTTAACTCGGTAAAATAAAATGCTGCCTAGGTTGATTCGAGATGCCAACACAAACCAAGGTGAAACTCACTCACTGCATTACTTATTTTTTCAGCAGCTAGCTCGAGAGCCGTTAGCGGATTTACGTTCCAAAGAACCAACATCCGAACCAATTACGCACGATGCAATTGCCATCCACCAATCCAATTGAGAACGAACAACACAAGTGCAACCACGGCTACACCAAGAATTTCCTCAAATCATTAGCTTTATGTATTGCTAGTTTATTTTCAATATTTTCTTTAAATTGATTTAAAATTGTATGATCTATGCATTTACTTACTTTTGTTACTGGTGTTATCATGTAATACTATATTTACCAAAAAAATATCGAAGATTGTTCCACGCCAATCTATGTACAATTCATTTTATTTTACAAACTAATTATTTTTTATTTATCACACAAATTGTTTTTGTTTTGTTTGGGATGCTTACCAAACTCTCTTAGTACAATGGATTACACATCATATCTAATCATACCAATACTATCACATATGTATTATAAGTTGGATCACAAAGTATCATTTGTCTATCATACCACGCTTTGTCAATCTTTATCCTAACATCAAGAAAAAATGCTTGAATGTTTGATCATATTTTTGTCTAACCAACCTATTTATACGAAATATTTTTACTCTCTTGGAACCCAAATTTTCGATAACGATGTGTTGTTTTTCTTGATATATATTTTTCAACATACTATCTTGGATACCAATTTAGGTATGATTAGCATAATTAATTATGTATACACCCATATGTGTATTAAGGTACATACTAGTGGTATTCTTGTAATATTTATCACGTGAACCGTCTTCGTCTGGTTTGGGATGCTTACCAAACTCTTTTGCTACAATGAATACCACGGCATAACTAATCACACCAATACTATCACATCAAACATTTGTATGTATTAATTTTCATAGTATCCTTTAATATCAACAAAACTTTGGAAAAATAACTTGGCTGAGGTTTCTGGAGTACAAGACTATGAAGCTTAGGTGAAACTCTTAAAAAAAATTATAGATTGCACCAGGTGTGAACTAATAATTTGCCCTTCACCACTTTCACTCTCGAGTCACCACTCTGGCAATAATAAGCCATGTATTTCTGGAAGGGGTGGTCAATCTTTTCATCATGAGTTGGAATGTACTCTCTGCAAAAAAGTACGTTTACTCGGTATTGGGTTGTCCGTGTCGCCTTTAAGTGGGGTCAAAATCTTGGACTCTCGCCAGAGTTCACTGATTCAGTCACTATATTATTTCATTTCATTTTACCAACCCAGTTACTAGATTAACTTAATTCACGTCATCTCAGGCTAAACACCACAAATTTTCACACCCCATCCGTTGCAAGCCGTAGTAGCAGTTTCCAACATCGACAGCGCTAATCTGTAGCTCACGAGCCAGCAGCAACAAGATTCTTTCCTCAAAGAAGAACAGCCCAACCAGCAATTTTATGGCATAGTTCTAATCCAAACAATCAAGAACAGAGGAGGTATAATAAGTGTCGCTAGGGATTACTATCTAGCCATATTTTGATTGTTATTGAAGTATGCATCCTTTGCAAGCTACTGGTGACACTACCAGCGCTCTACCACATCCATGTGACCATGTGAGACGACTTTTTTTTCTTCCAGAATACAAATGAGACGACTTTAGACCACAAATTTTAGGGGAGAAAAAAAACAGTCCATACACACGTCTCTGGCACCAGCAACGTAGCACAATTTCTAACACAGAAATTCCATCGGCACCATGCTCTGAACACACAAAATGCAGGGTGGTGGAATCGACCACATGGATAGCATTTTCTTATCTGATGTTATCTTTAACCGCGTATTTAGAAGCTTTGACGCAGCACTCGCTTCAGGCAATAGAAGCATCCTATCCCACCTACGCAGTTCATTACAGTACTTCTCACGGAGGTAGTACGTATTTGTTCAGTCTGAGGTCAACTGCGTGGTTCAGCCAGTGCAAACAAGCACTAGTTCAGACATGGATCTGAAGATTCACATAGATCTCTGTAACATCACTTCCTTGGTCACCTCCCTCCTTCCTGACAGTGCAACTGCAGGTTACAACCGTGAACTGCCCGAATGAAACTGCCCGGTGCAGCTGAATCTATTTCTGTATTTGTCTCAAGTATGTCTAAACGTACTACTCTGCAGCACAGAAGGTCCACAACACTGCTTAGCCCTTAATCCAAGCAGTAATAGTCAGTGATACAGTTAATTGCTGTTACTCAGCGTCGGATATGCAGTGCATCCATTGACATACACTACTTGTCCTGATCACCTTGACCCCTGTGGTCAGGATCCAGGACTGTCGTCAGAGTTCATTTTTTTTTTTTCCAAGCGATCCACCCCTCAGGGGAATCGATTTTCATTACCATAGGATAACGAAAAACATAGTATCACGACAGGAAGAAGGGGGGAGGGGAGCGCCGCCTAATGCTAGCGTTTAGAGGAAGTTTATATTACAGACCAGGGACAGCCAAAAGAAAACTAAAAAAGGCAGCATCAGTCTCCATAGGAATCATCCAACAGCATCCAAAGTCACCAAAAGCTCTTTTCATCCTTTCATCAACTTGAGCAAACATCAAAGAAGCGATTCACGCAACATCAGTCTCCATATCTTCTTCCTCATCTCCTGTGATGTTGGCAGCCGTAGCGTCAGTGATAGTAAGCGTTCCTCCACGCCCAGGTCTCCCTCCAGCAGCTGCTGATGAAGTGGCGGCCACAGTCGCCAGGCGTAGCAGATTATCGGCTCCAGTCTTGATGTTCCTCTCATCAACATCATTGTGAAGCCCTGCCCAATAATTCATAAACACAACAGATAGACTGATTAGCTCACTGGGAGACTTAATCAACTTCATGTCAAAACAAGCTCTGTTACGCAGTTTCCAGATTGCCCAGCAAATCGCTGCAAGACCCGCAATCTGAACATTTCTACTGGCAGGAACGAAGCGTGGGAACCAATCGAAAAATTGCGTGAAGTTCCCAGGCCTGTCATTTGCACCAACAGCCACAGCTACTGTGCTCCAAACATATTTTGCTGCAACACAATCAAAGAATAAATGGGAAATAGATTCATTTTGGTGACAGAATTGACAGGATGCACTCCCACTCCAGTTTCTTTTCAGAAGATTATCCTTTGTTGCGATTGCATTATGCCAGATTAACCACAACCAGATCTTTATCTTCAGAGGAATCCTGCTTTTCCACAGGTGTTTGAAGGATCTGTCTGTACCATGCCTGCATAAGTGATTGTACATGGATTTCACAGAGAAAATCCCATTTTTTGTCCATTTCCACACAGGCCTGTCTCTCTCAAGGGAGAGGTTAATCTGTCTCACGATGCCCAGCAGACCATGAACTTGAGCAGTTAACTCTGGAGATAAATATCTTCTAAACGAGAAATTCCATCCATGAGCAGCCGCATCAGCAACTGTGATCTCTTGTTCATTACATATGTGGAATATCTCAGGAAAAGATTCACATAACGGAGTACTACCACACCAAGCATCTTGCCGTAAACTTGTTAATTTTCCATCTCCCACTTGCATTTTCCTGCCAGCTAAATAGAAGCCTTTGATTTTCTGCATATCTGACCATAAAGGGGAGTCACCTGGTCTCTTTTTTGAATAGAAGACACCAGCACCTTTAAGATATTTCCTTTTAATGAAATCATTCCAAGGACTATCTGAGGATTCAACTTTCCACCACCACTTACACATGAGGCTAATATTGAATTTGGTGAGATCTTTCAAACCCAAGCCACCTTTCTTTTTTGGTTTACAGATCCACCTCCATTTCACAAAGTGATACTTTCTCTTATCAGCACTGCCAGCCCAGAAAAAGGATCTGATGGGCTTATCAATCTCTTCTATGGTTGTTTTATGTAACAATCTCATGGACATCTGATAAACACCTGTGCTGGATAAGCAAGCACCAATTTTAATCATTCTACCACCAATGGACATGTTATTTCCTACCCAGGCACACATTTTCTTTTTTGTTTTATCTCCCAGAAAGCTCATCTCGATGAATGATGAGGTCTCCTAGCACAAATAGGAGTGCCTAAGTATTTTATTGGCCAAGTACCACTTTTGCAATTGAACAGTTCTGAGTATGACTGAATTTTGTTATCATCATGAAGAACTAGCATAACTTCACTTTTATCAAAATTGATTTTCAGCCCAGACATTGCTTCAAAGAGATACAACAGCAGCTTGAGATTTCTAGCTTGTTCCAAATCATCTTGAATCAAAAGAATTGTGTCATCAGCATACTGTAGCATGGCAATCCCTCTAGGAATGATGTTATCAGCTAATCCAACAATAAGATCATTCTGCTGAGCCACAGACACCATCTTGGCCAAACTGTTTGCTGCCATATTGAAAAGAAAAGGAGCAAAAGGGTCTCCTTGTCTAACCCCTTTATGACTGCCAAAATATGGTCCCACTTTATCATTGACTTTGACACTGAGAGTTCCTTCAGCAACTGCTTTTTTAATCCAAACCAGCCAGTTACTACTGAAACCCTTCTGTCTACAACAATCAAACAAGAACTCCCAATTTACTTTATCATATGCTTTTTCAAAGTCAATTTTCAACACCACCCCCTGCTGTTTTCTGAACTTTGATTCTCTCAGTACTTCCTGGAGTAATGCAACTCCATCAGTGATGAATCTACCCTTAATGAAGGCAGTTTGGCAAGGGTGTATCACTTTATCCATAATTGGAATTGCCCTGATCGTCAAAACTTTTGTGAAAATCTTAAAGAGAACTTGCAAGAGACAAATTGGTCTGTACTTCTGAATTCTATCTGCATCTGGCCCTTTTGGTATAAGAGTAATGATTCCATAGTTAATTCTTTTCAAGTCAATAGCATGCCTGTGAAAATCGTTGAAAGCAGCCATCATATCTAACTTGATAATCTCCCAGCACACTTTGTAAAATTCAGCAGGAATTCCATCTGGGCCAGCTGCTTTATTACTCTCCATCTGATCAATGGCATTCTTGACTTCTTCTTCACTAAAAGTTCTGTCCATTGTCTCTCTCTCTTCAGGGTTTATTATCTCATCAGTATTCCAAATTTGTTCCTCCAACTCGATACCGTAATCAACAGCTGGCCCAAAGAGATTTTTATAAAAAGCAGTGGCATGATTCAACAAGTCATTTGTCCCATGAATAATATTTTCCCCATCAGACATAGAGAAGATAGTCCTTTTCCTCTTGCAGCCATTGGATATTCTATGGAAAAAAGAAGTATTGCTGTCTCCTTGAAGGAGCTATTTTTCTCTAGATCTCTGTTGCCAATATTTCTCCTCTTTATCAAGAATAGAAAGGAGTTCTTGCTGTATCTGTGTTCTTCTCTTTACTTGAAAGGCGAGACGAGAGGTTGATCTTCTTCCGGACTCTCTAGTTCCTCCGAGTTCTCTGTTGATTTCTTTTTCCTTTTGATATCTCTCCCTTTCAAATTTGCCCCCCATCCTTTCGGATCTTTTTTAACATTTTTCAACTTCAACTGCAGCTTTTCCCGGATCGTCAACTCGCTCTTACAGGGATTGACCAAGCTCTGGATACCCTGCTGAGGAAATCATCTTCATGGAGCCATGCTTTCTCAAATTTAAAGTCTCTGTTCACTTTATCTTTTTGCTCCATAGTGTCCAGAATCAAAGGGTTATGATCTGACATCTCCCTGACAAGCTTGTGCACAGTGGCAAGAGGAAATAAACATTCCCAGGAATCATTCATCAAAAATCTGTCAAGTTTTTCCAGGGTGGGGTCCTGTTGGTTATTTGACCAAGTATATTGGCCACCTGATAGATAAATTTCTCTCAAGCCATGACAATTAATATTGAACATATCTGTCCATCTATTTTTCCTCATATTTTTATTTTTCTCAGAAGGGAATCTGATGATATTGAAGTCACCACCAATAAGTAAAGGCAGTTCTTGATCACTACAGGCACTTCCCAGTTCAATCAGAAAATCTTCTTTGTCTTCTATTTGAGCAGCCCCATACACAATAATCAAGTTCCACTTCATCTGTATCTTTTTGTCAAACAAGGAGACCTTGATATGGAATCTACCCACTGTAGTTTTGCAAATTTCAAATCTAGATGACCTAAAGCCACCCAAAATCCCACCACTCCTGCCAACAGAAGGAATCCATCTCCATTCAAACTCATTATGCTGATCAAACTTCCTGAAAAAGGTGGGAGAATAATCTTTCTTTATGGTTTCCTGTAGCCCAATGAAATCAACCTCCTGAGCTCTGAGAAAATCTGACAGAAACACACTCATACCTTTCTTACCAACTCCCCTGCAATTCAAAGTGGCTCCTATCATAAATATTTATGGTTTTTTCTCCTGGTCCTGGTTCCAGTCACAATGCCACACAAAGGGTGGTCATTGAGAACCTTCACCGAGGCAGCACTAGATTTTGTTAGTGCTCCTCCAGAGGCAACACCTGATTTTGCTGGTGTCCCTCTCCTTCTCTTTTTCTCAACTGATTTTCTCTGTTTCTTTGTTCTCCTGGAGATCACAGGAGTAAAATCTTCCATATCATCATCTTCATCCATCTTATCACTGAACCCTAACAACAAAATATTATCTGGTTCACTGACAGCAATTACTTCTTCTTTTTCCTGCATTTCTTTGATGGAATGCCTGGCAATCTCCAGATCTTTGAGATAGTGCACTTTTTCAAGATGTAAAGAACATTTACTGACACCCATTTCAAGAGCTCTAGCAATAATATCATCATCATCTAAAATTGCAAAAGAATTAGATGTATTAAGAGAGGTACCTGATAAATCTTTTCTCTCAGCAGCAGCTTGAGCCTTGTCAGCAATTCTGGTGGTTGTGTCTCCTTGATTGTTCACTCTGGTGCTTCTCCTGGTTGGTCCTTCAAGCAGCATATCTTGTTGGCCTCCATCTTCATCTCCCAGAGCATTATCCACCTGAACAGCTGGCTCCTCTTGAGTGCATTCGACCTCAGGTTGTGAACCACCAACATTGATGATCACAGCAGAGGTTTCCTGTCTGGGGGTGGGAACAGCAAGGGCAAGAACTCCTCTACCTGCTTCAATAAAAGGCATATCAGTTGCTATACTGGAATCACCACTTTCATAGTCCACCTGTTCTTCATCAATATCTTCATTTTCTGCTACATTCTCCACAATGGGAGGGAGGAATTGACTAAACTGTTTCTTCAAATGAAAGCTTTTATCACTGCTAGAGGAAGCAAGTTCATTAATGAAGGACTTGAAGGCAGGATCCCTCTGTTGAGAGAGAAGGATGTCATCACTGTCAGTTTGTGCAGCTGTAGGAGCATTCACCACCTGATTCTGCAGCCCAAGATCACTGACATCTTGCACATCACCAATCTGATCATCAGAAGTGACTTCACAAGCCTTTCTCTTCCCTTTCTCAGCAATAGATATTTGTTTGCCCTGAGCTGTATTGCATAACTGTCTGTGTGTGCCAGTTGAGGAGCCTGTACCCACAAAAGGAGGGGCAGATTGGGAGCCGGCTTCAGAATCATTCACACTCGTCCTCTGTCTCTTTGGAGTCCCTTGATTACCACCATCTCCTGTAACATTTTCATTAACACCAGTCCTATTGCCAGAGGGAGGGGTTGCTTCAAACAGTTCCCTTGTATACTGAAATTCATAGAAGCCTTTGTCAATTTCACCAATCCTAGTATTAGGTACCAAGGAGAGATCCTGACAGCCAATCTTAACTCTGACATAGGAAAAGTTTCTCAAGTAGTTTTTGTCCAGGCCTAAAGGTTTACCCACAAAGCTAGCAGCATAATATACAGTGGATTTGTTCCTGAAGCACATTGGTATCCCTTTGATTCTGAACCAGGCTTCTTGCATCACACTTATGGGCTCAATGTCACCAGACCATTTTTCAATATTGATAATGGCTTCAGGGACAGTTCTCATGAACAGCTTTCCAAAATGAGCTAATTCCTCAATGGCTTTTGCAGATGGGAACCTTGTCCTGAACTCAGTAGGGGAAACTACTTTGGCAAAGAATCTCCAGTTAATCTTCATGGATTCAGCCCAAACATCAAATTCATGTTCAATATCCCTGGAAGTAACTTCACCCTTCTCAACAGTAATGTGTGCATAATTCATCTGATCCAGCTGAGGAGATTCAACTTCAATGGCAGGAATAGAGTAAAAGCCAGAACCAAACTCCTCACTACCATAATAAGGTGCAACATATTCCCATGGCTCTCTTTCCTGACAAACTTCAATCAAATGATTCGAACCACATCTATTGCAGATAGGAGCAGAAGCAATTCTTTGTTGTTGTCTATTATTTGTTGCAGGAGGAGCCGTCACCAGTGGTGGTACAGAGGACCCCACTGGATCGGGAGCAGAAGAGAGCGATATGGATCTAGCTGTGACACGTTGTTGCTGTTGATTCTCTTGAGCAGAATGATTGACTAGGGTGTTCGCCGTGGCTACAGCATCAATCTGAGGAATATTAGAGGTATTACGACTTACATCAGGAGATCGGCTGCGTGAAGAAGGAATGGTGGAGGATCCAGGCCGCATCTCAGCCCTGTGTGCCCAACGATCTCTGCCACGGGCTTCGTCTTCTTGCCGGCGCTTCTCTGCAAGAGCTCGCTCACGAGCGAGGCGCTCGGTGTTGCGAGTGCGTTCATCCTCCAGGCGGCGACGAATCTCCACCCGACGCCGTTCCTCTTCACGGAGTCTCTCCTGATCAGCAAGGCGCCGATCTTCTTCACGGCGGCGTTCTTCTTCCCAGCGATAGCTATCGTCACGCCTTCTCTCATCTTCCCATCTTCGCTGCTCGTTGCGACGGTCAGCTTCAGATCCAACTCGAGGACGATTACCAAAGTAACCGCGAGGAGGAGATCTGCGTGGTGGAGATCTACGAGGACCCCCGTATCTGCGATCCATGGTTGGCGGAGATGCAGCAACCGCGGCGTAAGATCTGCTGTCACCGGATCTAATTCCTTGCCAGATTTGAGGAGGATTGATGGGTGGGAAGTGGTGATCTCGGTCTTGGGGATTAGGGATTGGTACGAAGACCACGCGAGCTCTATCCGCCGATCTAGGGTTGATTTGGATCGGAGTGGAAGTGAACTGACGGACTCCTCCATGTCCCGCAGAAAAACCATCTATCTGCTCAACAGTATTGGGCTGCGGCCCATCTCCAAACGTCGCCATTGATTGGATCGGAGAAACTGAGCTGCCAGAAGACCCAATACGGATTACAGCGCACACACGCACAGAGGGCGGCGTGGGCTGAAAATCGCGCGGCTGAATCATATCCAACTGTGGCCCGATCCAGATTCGAAGATCATCAACGCAGAATCTCGCGCCAAAACAAATTCTCCTGATCGAATCCACCTTCCACGATCCAATCCTCTCTCCATTGTCTGCTGATAACCAAATCCACTCCGAATCGGATCTGACAACCCCTCTCCGACGAACCAGGAAACCATCTCTCGAGACCCGAGCGAACAAAGCAAACCAATCCGAGGTTGGAGCAGAGGGTGGAGAAGGAGGGGAGGAGCATGGGACGGAAGGAGGCGCACCGGTGGTGCCGTCAAGGTTGTCTGCGGCGGCGGCGGCGAAGGCGATGGCGAGGTCGCGGGAGCCGTGAGACGCGGGAGCCATCCGCGGGGTTGTATGCTCGCCGGTGGTGGTGGTGTCTCCGTCGTCAGAGTTCATCGATTCAAATCAACCCAGAAAAAGAAAATACGTGCCAGATTGATTCGAGAAGCGAACACATATCATGGTGGAGATCTGTAACTGCATTACTTATTTTTTTAACACCTGGCTTGGGAGCCGGCAGCGGGTTTATGTAAGTCCTAGAGAACCGACAGCCTAACCAATTACGCACCATATGCATCTCAAAAAAGACTTACGCACCATATGCCATTGCCATGCCACCAATCCTGAGAATCGAGAACGAACGGCACAAGTACAACCACCGCTACGCCAAGAATTTCCTCAAACCACTATAGCTAGCTACGGATAACTTAATTACAGGCCAAGAAATGAGACTGACTACAGGTACAACCACCGGCGGCTACGCAAAGAATTGTGAGGAATTCCCTCAAACCACTAGCTACGCACAGCTTACAAGTCATCCCCAACCAAACCAATGGCGACACATATAGTGGTATACAGAAAGCTACGCTACAGCAGTATGTATGTACGCATATGGAGGAAGGAGATCCTCAGGCGAGGATGTAGTAGGGCCGGTCGCCGTCGATGCCGGGCAGCTCCGGCGGCATCTTTAGGATGACGTAGACGGAGTAGACTATGCCGGGGACGTAGCCGAGCATGGTCAGCAGCAGGGAGATGAAGAATTGCGACTGCACATGCAGATAGTTCAGCAAATCACTACTACGGCTAATGTAGAGCTGAATAAGGTGTTAGTTTTGGGGCTAAATCTTAATCAGGAAGAGAGACAAAGACAGAATTTGTGCCGTCAATCGTATCGGCTTTTCTGGTTCTCTTTCCTTTTTATTCACATGCGATCGGTTACAACTGAACCTCGCCAAAAACCTGGAGCCTCGACCGAGTCCTACTGACTGCGCCATCCCACAGCCGCTCGACCTCAACCTCCACTACGCGCAGCTTGCGATCATGCACGACGTGCCATCCCACGCTGTGATCGAGCTGCCTACATCTACGGCATGAACCAAAGGAAAAACTACTGGATCGCCAGCGTACAGGCACACTGAACCGATCCTTATTCAGTCAACTAAAACTGCTAACTGAAAACTGACTGACAAGATTGGAAACATAACAAATCACCTCCCCAATCTTGTAGTCACATCTTCTCAGACATGCCGATTTTTCTTCTCAGTTCCTGGAAACGGATGCGCGCGAGAGCCTTCGTCAGGATGTCTGCTAGCTGCTCCTCCGTGCGGACGTACTCAACCTCCAGTTCACCTTTCTCGACATAGTCTCGAATGAGATGATACCTGGTGTCGATGTGTTTGCTACGGTCGTGCAGCACGGGGTTCTTGCAGAGCGATATTGCCGACTTGTTGTCCACCAAGATCATCGGCGCACGAACCTCGTTGTTCAGCAGTTCTCCGAGGAGTCTGCTGAGCCAAAGTCCTTGGCATCCAGTGGTGGAAGCCGCGATGTATTCTGCCTCGCAGGAAGATGCGGCCACCACCCGTTGCTTCTGCGACTGCCAGCTGATTGGGCTTCGACCGAGGAAGAACAACATGCCCGTCGTGCTCTTCCGGTCGTCGACGTCGCCAGCGTGATCGGCGTCGCTGAAGCCAAGCAGCTTCGGTTCTCCTTGTCCCTTCTCGAACTGAACGCTGAAGTTCAGCGTCCCTGCTATATAACGCAGCAGGTGCTTCACCGCAGCAAGGTGTGTCGTCGTCGGAGCTTCCATGAAACGGCCGACGTAACCAACCGCGAATGTTATGTCAGGCCTCGTGTGAACAAGGTACCGGAGGCTCCCCACGATGCTGCGGAAGAAGGTGGCGTCCACCGGCTCGCCGTCGCCGGCCTTGAGCTTCAAGCGGGACTCCATCGGAGTGGCACAGGGATTGGCGTCCCCCGTCCCTGCCTTTTGCAGCAGTTTCCTGGCATAGGTGGCCTGGTTGAGCGTGATCTGGCCACCCTTCTGCTGCACTTCTATGCCCAAGTAGTAGCTGCGCGCGCCAAGATCGCTCATCTTGAAGAGCTTGGTCATCTCTTGCTTGAACTTTGTGATTTCTGCATCGGATGAGCCCGTGATGATCAGGTCGTCGACGTAGACTCCGACGAGCAGTTGTGAGTCTCCTTCACCGCGACGGTAGACTGCGTGCTCTTGCTTGCAGCGTTCGAAGTCGAGGGTGGGCAAGCTGGCGTCCAGCTTTGCGTTCCACGCCCTCGGGGCTTGGCGTAGCCCATATAGAGCCTTCTTCAGACGAAGAACCATGTGTTCCTCGCCGTCGACGGCGAAACCAAGGGGCTGCTTGACGTACACCTCCTCGAGCAGGTCTCCATTCAAGAATGCGGTCTTGACGTCCATGTGGTGGATCGCCCATCCGCGGTGAGCGGCGAGGGCAATCAGCATGCGCACCGTTTCCATTCTTGCGACGGGAGCAAAAACTTCCTCGAAGTCTACCCCCTGCCGCTGCACGTAGCCCTTCGCGACGAGCCGTGCCTTGCGCTTCACCACTTCGCCATTCGAGTCTCGCTTGAGTTTGTAAACCCATTTGAGACCGATGGCGCGTTTGCCCGGAGGTAGCTTGCCAAGTTCCCAGGTCTTGTTTGCCTCAATGCTCTCCATCTCCTCGTTCATGGCGTCGCGCCACCCCTGCACCTTCTCCGCCTCAGCGAAGCTCGCTGGTTCGTCGTGGAGGAGCAGGCACATGAGGCTGTACTCAGGCTCGACGGTGACCGTGGTGTCGAACAGGTTCTGGAGGGTGCGGTAGCGCCGCGGGGCCTCCTCACCGGGAGACGGCAGTGAGGCATTCGTCGGTGGCGAGACAATCTCCGCCTCTGGTGGTGGCGGCGTACTTGGCGTTGCGGGTGTTGACGATGAGGCAGCTTGTTTGTATGCTGCCGGCGTCGCCGGTGCGCGCTCAGAGCGCGCTCCGCTGTCCATGCCGGTGTCCAGAGCGTGCTCTGGGCGCGTCGCGTTCCAGCTCGGGCTGGACTGGTCACAGAAGTACTCGACGGCGAAGCTCTCCAGCTCGCCGCGCCGCCAATCCGTCGGCAGCGCTCCGGACCAGTCCCAGGCGGCATCCTCGTCGAAGACGATGTCGCGGGAGACCTGGACGCGTCGAGTTGCTGGGTCGTACACCCGATATGCTGCGCTACCAGGCTCGCAGCCGAAGAGCACCATTTTCGTGCTCCTATCCTCCAGCTTCTTGAGGCTGGGCCGTGTGTTCTTCACGTGTGCCACACATCCAAACACGCGTAGGTGCTTGACGCTTGGCCTCCGTCCATGCTAGGCCTCGAAAGGTGTCTTGCCGTCGACGCTCTTTGTGACGCCGCGGTTCAGGAGGTACACAGCTGTGGTGACCGCCTCACCCCAGAACTCTCCTGGGACACCCTTCGCCTTGAGCAGGGATCGAGCCATGCCCACGACGGTTTGGTTGCGCCGTTCAACCACTCCGTTTTGGCTGCGGCGTGTACGGGGCCGTCAGCTGTCGCTTGATGCCGTCGCCGGCGAAGTACTCGCCAAGCTCCTTGGAGGTGAACTCACCTCCCCGATCCGTGCGCAGTATCGTTAGCCTGTGCCCAGATTCCAACTCGGCTTCAGCTTGAAACTTCTTGATCGCCGCCCCGGCCTGGTCCTTGCTCACTAGCAGGTGCAGCCACGTATGCCTGCTGTGATCGTCAACAAGCAGGAGGAAGTACCATTTACCTCCAGGTGTTGGCGGATCAATTGGGCCACAAAGGTCGGCGTGCACCAAACCGAGCTGATCAGCCGCTCGGTTGCACGCCTCCCGCGGGAACGGCGCTCGCTTGTGCTTGCCGGCGAGGCAAGCGTCACAGAGACGATCGGCCTCCTCGGGAGGCCGTGCACCATGTCCCGTCGCGCGAGCTGTCGCAGTGCCTGGAAGTGCATGTGGCCGTATCGTGCGTGCCACCTCCAGGCATCCTCCGAGCCGTGCATGGCGAGGCACACCGGTTGTGCCAGGTCGAGGTAGAGCACGTACAGGCGCACACGATTCCGTTGAACGCGCGCGATGAGCCGTCCGTCGGCATTACGCAGGCGCAGCAACCCACGGCGGATGTGTGTGTCGAAGCCGACCTCGTCCAGCTGACCGAGGCTGACGATGTTGCTGCGGAGGCGAGGGATGAGGTACACCTGCTCCAAAGCAAGGTGCTCACCGTTCCGGCACTGGAACAGTATGGAGCCGCGTCCCTCGATCTCCACGGACGTGTCGTCGCCGAGCTTGACAGATCCGCGCACGCCGGTGTCCAGCTTGGTGAAGAACTCGCGCCGGCCGCACATGTGGTTGCTGGCACCAGTGTCCAGGAACCATGCGGTATCGCAGGCGCCATCCGTGTTCCCCGCCTTTGCCTTGGAGCGCTCCTCGTTCAGGAGCACTTGCTGCCCAGGCCTTGTGCACTCCGTGGTCACCGTCAGTGCGCAGAGGCTCGTCAGGAGAAGCGATTGCTCCTCCTCTTGACCCTGGGCCAGGTTTGCCTGCTGCTTGCGCTCACGTCTTGGCTCTGTGCACTGCTTCGAGAAGTGTCCAAGGTTGTTACAATTATAACACTTTACCTTAGACATGTCTCGTTCGCCGACGCGATCGTTGCCGTTCTTTGGCTTGGGCTTGCCCTTCTTGCGGCTATGGCCGCCGCCCGAGCCTTGTCGTTGCTCCCTGTGCTTCCGCCGGGCCTCCCACTCCTCTTCCGTGAGAAGTAGGGTGCCATTTGCACCTTGCGCCGGCGTGCTGCTGCCACGTCCCTCCGAAGAGCGCAGTCGCCCGATGAGTTCCTCAACCGACA
This sequence comes from Lolium rigidum, assembly GCF_022539505.1. NCBI lineage: Eukaryota > Viridiplantae > Streptophyta > Magnoliopsida > Poales > Poaceae > Lolium > Lolium rigidum. The sequence goes on from NC_061508.1 coordinate 347,462,633, forward strand.
GGGCGTTCAGGTCGAGTAACGTCTCGATCGAACAGGTCATCTGTGAGTAGTCACTGGGGACGACGCGCAGGATCTTTCGGACGATCCTTACCTCCTCCAAGGTGTCGCCGAGGGATCGCAGGTTGTTGGCGAGGCTCGTGATCCGCATGCCAAAGGCATCGATGGTCTCGTTGGCGTGGAAGGTGATCTGCTCGAATTCCTTCCACAGGCGCTGCAGCGTGGCCTGCCGGACCCGATTCGATCCAAGGCGCATGGTCTTGATCGCCTCCCAAGCGCTCTTCGCCGTGCCCCTCGTCGCAAGGGCGCCCACCATCTCTGGGGGAACGGCCTTGAGGAGCGCGGTGAGGGCGGCCTTGTCGTTGGCCTTGCTGGAGGGATTTCCCTCCACCGCTTCCCAGATGAAGTTTGCCTCCATGTTGATCTGCATCACAAGAGCCCACTCGACATAGTTCGTGGCCGTGAGGGTCGGCCAGGTGACGTTGCCGCCGGTGTACACCCTCTCCTGCACCGTGCGCTCATGGACGACGATCTCGTTGTCGCGACGGCGGATGCTCCTGCCGCGGCTTCGTGGCCTTGATCGCGCTGGCGTGACGGAACGATCTCCCGTGTGCTCCGTCGTGCGTGGCGTGCCGCCCGGCGTCCTTGATCCGCCCGTCCCCGACATGGTCCCTCCTCTCGTTCTCGCTCTGATACCAGATGTTAGTTTTGGGGCTAAACCTTAATCAGGAAGAGAGACAAAGACAGAATTTGTGCCGTCAATCGTATCGGCTTTTCTGGTTCTCTTTCCTTTTTATTCACATGCGATCGGTTACAACTGAACCTCGCTAAAAACCTGGAGCCTCGACCGAGTCCTACTGACTGCGCCATCCCACAGCCGCTCGACCTCAACCTCCACTACGCGCAGCTTGCGATCATGCACGACATGCCATCCCACGACTGTGATCGAGCTGCCTACATCTACGGCATGAACCAAAGGAAAAACTACTGGATCGCCAGCGTACAGGCACACTGAACCGATCCTTATTCAGTCAACTAAAACTGCTAACTGAAAACTGACTGACAAGATTGGAAACATAACATAAGGAAGGAGAAGTCGTTGGTTGCTTACGCTGCAGCAGCCGTAGCGGAAGAAGACGCCGAGCGGCGGGAGCACGGCGGCGAAGATGATCTCCAGGCACGTCGAGCAGCCGCCGGAGCTCATCCTGCCCCCGGCTCTAACTAACAGACAGAATGGTTGTCGGACGAGAGGCGGCTCAGGCTTTAAACCGGATGAGGAGTCAGCCGCCAGCACGCAAAACCTCGCTGGGATCGGAGGAATTATGCGGAATCTGGCGGCGGCTGCCGGGAGAAGATGCCGAACGCCCACGAGCCCTTTTGGTGTCGCTGACTCGACGCCGCTGTCAGATTATTAGTTGGATCATCATTTTGCGTTGCGGCGTAGAGTAGACAACTAACTATGCGAATTTCCGGCTCAGAATATTCCGCGTGTCCGGTACACAGTGCAGATGCGATCGATCCGCGCGCGCGATCCGTCCGGCTCAACCAACGATCGCCTTTGATTTAATCGCGCGCGCGGCTCTAGCACGCAAACAGTTTCTTCCACGTTTCCGCCTACGCTCGCTGCTCCTCTGACTCTGACACAAGAACTTAAATAGTGAAGTAGATATGGCGTCTCCCTCCCACGCGGGGTCAATAGCTCCTATGCGACGTCGTTGAAGAAACGCGTCCAGAATGCGACGTTGTTGGTGGATATAGCTCTCATGCGACAGCTGAGATGGCCCAAATAGCCTATGTGCGACAGTCGGCCCAGACACAGGTTAGTGGTAGTATTATGTGATCCTCGCGGGTCCCACAACTTATACACATCAGCCGAGGGGCCTCAAGCGCGGGTCCCACAACTTATACACATCAGCCGAGGGGCCTCAAGCGCGGGATCCACCGGTTGTCCACGTCACGGCGTGGGACCCACAACTAACAACCGAAAACAGAGCCGCCACTCCCGGAGCCATCCGACGCCACCATTCCGACCGTTGCCCGCACCTTCCACCCCTCTCCCCTCTTCTTCTCGGGCTCCGGCGACAAATCGCGGCGGCGGATGTCGAGCGCTTCATCCTCCCAATCCCGCTGGCCGCGGTATGGTCCGAGTGCCGATGACGAGGTGCCCGGATTGCCCCCGTACCGCACCCCCGAAGCGGCGTGTCACCATGTCCGACACGCACGGCAATCTTGGGCGCGAGTATGTCAAGTGCGACGACAAGCCGAGAGCTGGGGAAGGTCGGATCTTGGTTATACCTCTCCCAATTTCATTTTGGTGTGTCCAATTTCTGCTTTTTGAGCCGATTTGGGAATTAGGGTTCATATTTCCGATTTGGGAATTAGGGTTCATCGTTCTGATTTGGGAATTGGTTTCGGGATCTACGCGAGTTGCAAGCATTTTGAGTGGTTGGACGAGTACATCGATAGGATTCAAGGTCAAGGCGCATCCCCGGGGCTGATGTTGGACAAATCTGTAGCTCCCACCACCGGCGGGCTTGCTTCAAGCTGTTGGGAATGGGGAAGAATTCAAGGCAGCTGAGTTGAATGAGCTGAAGCGGATGCACAAGCGGATGAAGAAACTCGTGGTTACGAAGAAGCGAGGATAATATGATGGCTGCATTCTTTTATCTTTGTGTAATTGCTCTTGGGATTGCTTATGTGCTGATCATTAGTCGATAGACGATGAAGTTAGATATGAATGACATGGCACATGGTCTTCTTTGATTTCCATCTAGATGACCGTCAAGAATGAATTGCAATTTAGTTTTTGTGCAATGTTAATTACCGTTCAACGTGTACTTGTTTTTGTGATAGAAGAACAAAGTGCATTGTTATGTACCCTTCAATATAAGGCAATGAGCAAATTGTAGTATAAAGTTTTGTAAATAAAATGAGTAACATTCAAATTTGAGGACGGAAAATGAGAAGCAAAAGAAAAAGGTAAAAAAGAAATAGATGAAAAGAAGTGGAGGAAAAGAGAAGCGGCCTGGGCCTGGCCCGGCCTGTTAAGCTAAATGTAAAGCGGGCTGCGTCTGTAAACGAAAAAAAAGGGCTAGGATTGAGACCTAACCCTGTGGCCCGGCCTGTTAAGTTAAATGTAAAGCATGACCTGCGTTTTTCATTTCATATCACTCTTTTCTCGGTTTCATATGTTTGAGGGTTAGGATTGAGCAATGTGATGCACTTCGTTTTACCAAATGCATAAATGTTTGACCACATGGAAATTAAATAAAAATACTCATAAAACATGGAAATTAAATAGCATACATAAAGTGGGGCATATATGCCGAAGCAAGCACACGGTTCAAACTCACACGATACAAACTCACACGATAAAACACACAGAACGACAATAGATAATAAAAACTAGAAAACAATAAAAGATGACGCGACGCCGTCATCCTTGGCTCCTCCTTGGCTCCTCCTTGGCTCCTCCTTGGCTTGGCTCCTCCTTGGCTTGGCTCCTCCGGTGGTCACTCCTCCTCGTCCTCGATGGCGATGGTGGGCGGGTAGTGGAAGTTGTAGGGGAGGGAGTGCATGTTTCCGAGAGAGGGGAAGATCGCACGGAAATTGGTGAAGATGTTGTAGGTTGTGAATGCGATGAACTCGCATCCACACCAAAACACCTTCCCAAGAAGGAAGAAAGCGTCGTGGGGGTTGACAAAGCGGACGGTGAGGCCGATCTGGAGTTCACCGTGTGCCCCCGTCGAAGTACGCGTCGAGGTGGAACATGGGCGGCGCGCCGCGAGGGCGGTTGAGGTGGCGGTAGCCTTGCGAGAGGAAGACCTCCGCAAGTTCCCTACCAGTCCTCCACCGAGAAATGGTCCACACACGGAGTTGGTTCTCCACAATCACTCCCGCCGGGTACTCGCGCTGCGGGACGGTCGCGGGGAGACGGTAGGTTGGGTGGGTGAACGCCATGGGCTTGGTGATGGTGGCTAGGGCACGGATGGGACGGTTGCGGCTTGAGAGAAGGAGAGTAGTGGCGAGTGGTGAAGAGGAAGGGGATGGGTGCCCTTAAATAGCCAAAGAATGGGAGTGGACGGGGGCATCGTGTGAAAGAGAAGGAGAAGGGGAGGGGCGTGTGAGAAAATTAAAAAGGGGGCAGGGCCCTTAAATGGATGAGCTTGACCCGTGTTCGTTTGCATGCCCGTGTTTCCTGAAACGATGGCACGTACTGCACTGCCCGCCCGCCAATGTGAGCTGCTCCATGGCTGAAAAGAGAGCACGCCGCCCCCGCACTGCGACACGGGCCTGAGACGCAATAAATAGCTCCGGTACTACGCGGCGGGGCTGAAAAAAGATGCCCTTCCGATTTGCTTGTGTATGTTTGTACATGACCGTTTGAACTTAAAGTAGAGTATTAAGAAAATGAATCGACTAAAATAAAATGAGTTTGTAAAATAGACACGAAAATGAGTTGATTTAAAGAAACTATGTTATGCTTGTATTTGGCAAACACACACGAAAAATGAGTTGAATAAAAGAAAATGAGTTTTGTTATGCTTGGATTTGAGAAAGACACATGAAAATGTGTTGAAAAAATCAAAATGAGTTTTGCTATGTTTGGATTTGGCAATGACACACAAGCATGATTTGATTTTGAAGAAACTAAGTATGTTATTCTTGGATTTGAGAAAGACACATGAAAATGTGTTGAAAAAATCAAAATGAGTTTTGCTATGTTTGGATTTGGCAATGACACACAAGCATGATTTGATTTTGAAGAAACTAAGTATGTTATTCTTGGATTTGAGAAAGACACATGAAAATGTGTTGAAAAAATCAAAATGAGTTTTGCTATGTTTGGATTTGGCAATGACACACAAGCATGATTTGATTTTGAAGAAACTAAGTATGTTATTCTTGTATTTGAGAAAGACACATGAAAATGAGTTGAAAAAATCAAAATGAGTATTGTTATGTTTGGATTTGGCAATGACACACAAGCATGATTTGATTTTGAAGAAACTAAGTATGTTATTCTTGTATTTGGCAAAGACACACGAAAATGAGTTGAAAAAATCAAAATGAGTATGTTATGTTTGGATTTGGCTATGACACACAAGCATGATTTGATTTTGAAGAAACTAAGTATGTTATTCTTGTATTTGGCAAAGACACACGAAAATAAGTTGAATAAATCAAAATGAGTATGTTATGTTTGGATTTGGCTATGACACACAAGCATGATTTGATTTTGAAGAAACTAAGTATGTTATTCTTGTATTTGGCAAAGACACACGAAAATGAGTTGAATAAATCAAAATGAGTATGTTATGTTTGGATTTGCTATGACACGTAAAGACACATGAAAAAGAGTTGGATAAAACAAAATCAGTTTTGTTGAATAAAATAAAGAAGTTTTGTTACCGTTGGTTTTACCGTTGCTCCTCTAGATGCCAATGACGGACGACACACACTGCCGGCCTCGTATTTTAGGGCCCCGTATTTTATGTGTAGCTTTAAAAGGAGTGGCAAGGCTGAGACGAGGACGCTGCACTCTACAACACAATAGCTCTGCTGCGACGCTGCATGGGGCATGCATGCCGACGTGGGCGTTCTGCTCGATGGCTGGGTCGGGCGCGCGAGCTCTCCAGGAGGCGACACGTTTCGGCCCGGCGGACAAAAGGATGTGAGCTCAGCCCAAAGGGAGAAAAGATGGCGGCCAATCAGATTCGAGAACTAGTCCTCCCACGGATCACGCTCGCCAGCCCGCGGAATCCTTCTAGAAGCACGAGATCGGACGAATGCGGTTGGTCCTCGGGGTTAGGCGACGGTCCGAGTTGCCGTTAGGGTTAGCTGGCCAGCAGATTTGAAATGAGGATAAAAAATTCAAAAAAATTCAAAAAAATATGAAACCTGCTCACATTGTCTTCTTATGTCATGTAGCAACAACTCAAGTTGATAAACATGGTCTAGATACATTGTAACGAAAAAATCATGTGTACAATGTGATATCTTGAACTTCTGCACGTACGAAGTCGAGGATTTGAGAGAAGGGTTTGAACTTTGAATCATGGAATGGAACCAAAACTTGGAAATAGGTTCATTTTGGTGTAAGTAAGAAGGATCCATGCTTCATTTCTCAAATTTTTGTTCTGAACTTGTTCAAATGCTAGTCAAACCATAGCTTTGACCAGATTTCAAATGAGGATAAAAAATTCAAAAAAATTCAAAAAAATATGAAACCTGCTCACATTGTCTTCTTATGTCATGTAGCAACAACTCAAGTTGATAAACATGGTCTAGATACATTGTAACGAAAAAATCATGTGTACAATGTGATATCTTGAACTCTGCCGTACGAAGTCGAGGATTTGAGAGAAGGGTTTGAACTTTGAATCATGGAATGGAACCAAAACTTGGAAATAGGTTCATTTTGGTGTAAGTAAGAAGGATCCATGCTTCATTTCTCAAATTTTTGTTCTGAACTTGTTCAAATGCTAGTCAAACCATAGCTTTGACCTGATTTCAAATGAGGATAAAAAATTCAAAAAAATTCAAAAAAATATGAAACCTGCTCACATTGTCTTCTTATGTCATGTAGCAACAACTCAAGTTGATAAACATGGTCTAGATACATTGTAACGAAAAAATCATGTGTACAATGTGATATCTTGAACTCGCATGTACGAAGTCGAGGATTTGAGAGAAGGGTTTGAACTTTGAATCATGGAATGGAACCAAAACTTGGAAATAGGTTCATTTTGGTGTAAGTAAGAAGGATCCATGCTTCATTTCTCAAATTTGTTGTTCTGAACTTGTTCAAATGCTAGTCAAACCATAGCTTTGACCAGATTTCAAATGAGGATAAAAAATTCAAAAAAATTCAAAAAAATATGAAACCTGCTCACATTGTCTTCTTATGTCATGTAGCAACAACTCAAGTTGATAAACATGGTCTAGATACATTGTAACGAAAAAATCATGTGTACAATGTGATATCTTGAACTCTGCCAGATACGAAGTCGAGGATTTGAGAGAAGGGTTTGAACTTTGAATCATGGAATGGAACCAAAACTTGGAAATAGGTTCATTTTGGTGTAAGTAAGAAGGATCCATGCTTCATTTCTCAAATTTTTGTTTTGAACTTGTTCAAATGCTAGTCAAACCATAGCTTTGACCAGATTTCAAATGAGGATAAAAAATTCAAAAAAATTCAAAAAAATATGAAACCTGCTCACATTGTCTTCTTATGTCATGTAGCAACAACTCAAGTAACATAAGATGATTTAGACAAGGTTGAAAAAAAAGTTGCTTAGAAATGGGGTCGTTTACCCTCACCCGGAGGCCGTTTTTGAACACATCTTTCATTAAAGTGATGAAAATGAGTTTACTCCACAAAATTGTTCCAATTGATTAACAAGTTATAACAAACTAGTGCAGAACATTCAAATAGCATTGCAACATCAAAAAATGATGTCAACTTTCAAATTTGGTTCAAATTTGAAATTGGTTCAAATTTGAAATTTATTCAAATTACAAATGATAAGTTTCCACATCATAGCACATAAGTTTAAAACCATTACATCAAACTATTTCTTCTGCTTCTTCCTACCACTTCTCATTGCGGTACCATAGCATAGTTTGTTCATACTCCTGAACTTTTGCCGCAACCACTAGGCCCCCTCATCTTTTGCACATCGGCACGGGCACATACGGCACATCGGCCACGAGGCACAAGCACATCGGCGAGGCACGGACAAAAGCACATCAGCCACGGGCACATCCGGCATAGGCATAACCTCCCGAGCTTCGAGAATTCAGCACAACCTCCGGAACGGGTTCGAGAATTCAGCACAACCTCTAGAACGAGGTTCAGAATTCATCATAACCTCCGGAACAGGTTCATCGGCAACTCAATAGTCAAATCTGGTTGAGGCAACGAAGTAGCTACGAAACGAGGTTCATCGGCACTTGGTGCATTGACCAAAGCTGCTTCTTTTCTTTCTATAGCCATTGAGTCTTGGCTTTTTCATTGGCCAGACCTTGTTCAACAACAAGAGGTGGGCCTTTTTCTCCACGCTTCCTCCTTAAAAAGCATATAAATTGGAACAAATATATAAATTAGATACTTGAAATAAGCGAGATGAAACAAGGTACATAAATTGGAGAATTAACATTAACATACTTTGGTTGTACGGGAGTGTAACGGCATTTTGGGGAACCAATTCTATGCCCAAGTTCCTCACACAACTTGCACTGTTTTTGTTACCTTTTTGAGCCCTTTTAGGCTTTTACGGTTTTTCCTTTTTCCCCTTCTTACTACAACCCCCCTTCTCAAACCAAGCTTTGTATCTGCTCTGTTTGGGCCTCCCAGCCTTTCTTTTACTCAGAGGGGGGCACAGTGTAAATTCTATATCCACCTCAGGCCACTGAGATTGGTCAGTCAGGGCTGGAATTGGAGTTGCATATGCAGCCTTAAACTTTTGTCTTGAGTAATACTCATGCAAATATGGGTGCATATTTAACCTGGGTTTAGATGCCAAAAAATTATGGCATGCTCACATGGTTATCCAGTGTGTTGCCACTCTAGGAAAGTGCACTCCTGCAACTCAATGTTTACCACATGCCTCTTTACACTCCTTGCATCTTTAACTTCAGCATCAAATAAGGAGGATTTCTCAACGGATAGATGTGAAAGGTTTCTACTCTTGTTGACCACATGTTGTACCACTTCTTGGAAGCTTGTCCCCTTCCAACATATCACCAAGTCTTCCTCTCAAGTCCCACAAACGCATGATCATGATCCTTATTTGATCCACCATGTCATGCACGAGCCAAATCTTTTAAATCTTTCACTTTATTGTTGAAACTTTACGCCAAGTTGTTATTGATGTGATCACATTTTATTGCGGTATTAAAACCTGATCTGTACCACAACGAGAGAATGGTATGTGTTCAACCAGGAAGCAAATTCATTGTCGGCACAAGCTGCCATGATCTTACCAAGGTGGTAGGAATGTGTATGTGCTACAGTAGCTCTTGCTGCTGGCCACATGCGCCCAAATTCATCTCCTCTCGAATTTTTTATGAGATTCATCCACATATGTCCAAAGCACTCTCTGCTCAGCATGGGGAAAACATTTTTTACAGCATTTTCCAGCCCTTTACATGCATCCGTGTGGATGGCCAAAGGTGAAACGGCCCTATGCATCTTTTCGGTTGCATCATGAACCATGTCCAGCTTGCCTCTGTCTCCGATTGAAACAGTCCAATTGCAATTGGGAACATCCGGTTGTGTCCATCCAAAGCATTGCATGCGGCCAACCGACCATTCCACTTGCCGGTCAAAAAAGAAGAGTCTATGCTCAAATATGGACGACATCACGCTTTGAATCCATCTATGCAAGGCTTCAAACACATAAAAAACTTCTTTGAAGTAAACACCTTGCCATCCTCTCGTAACCTCTGTATCTATCTCCACCACACTTCCGGGTGACCTCTTCTCCACCTCAGCTTTAAAGCTATACAACATCACTAAATGT
>NC_061508.1:347472259-347504218 GCF_022539505.1 Lolium rigidum
GGATGTTCCTAGGATCAACTTCATGTTGGTTTTTGGCCTTGTTTAGGATCGGCTTACGAGCACCGTGCGTGGCCATCCGGCCCAACCCGGAGTAGGATGATCCGATTATGTGGTGAAAACCCTAAATCGTCGTAGATCTCATTAGCTTCATCTTGATCAAGCGGGACCACCAAGTATTCGTACACCCCGTACGGATCATGGGTGGATCGGCTCTTTGAGCCGATTCACGGGATAACCCGAGAGCCGATCGAGGCTCGTATTTAACGTTTACATGTATGCCCCGCAGGAAACTAAGCGAGGCAATCTCATCACCTTCCCGACCGGTATAGGTCAGGTGGCACGCCCTTGCACTTCGCAACGCCGCGTGTGACCGGAAGAGCATTGCGGGCCGTCGCTCGGAGGGGTCTCAGCCAGCCGCAGCTCTAGGCTCCCCCCGGCTCTACAGTGTTGACAAGGCCGCTGCCCGCCGGTGGGTTTTGGCAGTCAACAGATGGCAGCAACTACTAACATGTGAAACTCAAACATACTAGATGCATTAATCAACATGAGTAGCAGCAGCGCAAACGGTAAAGCATCCATCGCTAAAAAGATCGAGATATGTCGCACGTACCGACTAACTGCGACGCGTCCGTCTAGGACTCTGTTCGTTTTCCTGAGCTGCAAAAAGTAAGGAAAGTCTCGGCTCGAGGCTCAATCCACTCACCACGAGCGCGCGTCGCGTCGCGTCGCGTCGCGTCGCGTCGCGTCGCGTCGCGTCGCGTCGAGACGAGCGAGCGAGGAGGAGGAGGAGCGCGCGTGTAGCACTCCTATTCTCACTCACTTACTAGTGGTGGAACAACCCACCTTATAAGGTGGTCTAACTTCCTCCCAACTTTCCATGTGGACTAAACTTCCCACCTCTTGCCACTCCCTAGTGAGCTGCCACCAACTGGGCTCAAACTCACAAGGCTGCCACTATGTGGGCTTTGAGATTTATAGGAAAAACTGAAATCTAATTTGGGCCACTAAAAATGGGCCCAATATTTCAACAGCGATTTCTCTCCTCTGCCTCAAGTCGCTCTGGCTGACCTTATAACTATTTTCGAGATAACATAAAGTAATTATATCTTGTATTATGAAGTGCTCAAGATAGAGAGAACCTGGTCGGGGCTAACTCGGGACGGGAACCTGTCCTGTCAACTCGCTCCAACACGGTACTCCGATCCGTACATGTCGCGTCGTGGCAGCAAGACATGTGTATATACTACAGTAGTGCAGTGTGCTGTGTGTGCAGCGTCTCCGACTTGGTCAGAGAGAACTTTTGCCAAGCGTTCGTGGGGTAGTAGACCAAAACCGGGGAATCGACCGCGAAAATGATAGCCCAGTCGCCACCAAAAAATGAACCAGAAAAGAGCGCGAGGTCGGACGAGAGCGATGGGAAGGAACAAAGGCGGCCACGAGACCACGACGGAGGCGTGTCGACCGTCTGCTCGTCGACAGGCGCGCGGCTGGCTTTCACACGATAGCGCCTGCAGTTCCCACGACCCATTTTGGAGAGGGACACTTTGATTCCTAGATATTTTGTACTAGCAAATATGACGGTTTGTGTTTGAGTGGATTTCAGGGAACCACAACCATTTTTACGGAAATTCCACCGATCTACTTGATAATCATTCCTAGTAGTACAAAGAAGGAATGTCTTTCTTGATTTTTTTGTTACCGCGTAACCAAAACTTTTGGGTTATTCAGTGCCGAAATTCATTTGCATCCACAAATAATCCACGTCGTCCTGCTAGGCGTCCGCCACTAAATCAGGGTTGTCCTCAACGTCACCAGATGTGCATCCAACGTCCTTAACATACTTTCGCATTTTCCCTCTCGTTTTTTGACTAATCAACCCGCAGCTCTAAGCTTCTCCACTTATGATAAAAGGAGATGTCGCTTTGTTCGTGACATTCCCGATATTTACAGAAAATACACAAACGTGATGATTTACCCTAGGTACAGAATATTGCAACAAAAGTCATCACCCCGCGTACAGAAAAAAATACTATTATAACCAAATTATCACAATATTTTTAAAGTAATGCTACAATGAGTGTGGTTAAACAACATTTTTTTGCGGATTGCTTTGCAACAAACTTCTACAATGATGTTAACGTACATCACAAACGAGTACAACAGAAAAAATGTTTTTGCTGATATAAGAAAGGGGTTAAGCAACAACTTTTTTTTTGGGTGCAGATACACCTGGAACAAAAATCACTAGTTATTTCAAATAAGTGGACGTACAAAATTTTAAAATTGGATTATGGAGCGGAGTGGAAAATACGATAGGAAGGTGCAAGCCACCAGCTCTATCTTCTTTAATGCCCCCACCTCCACTCAACTAAGTGTATGTATAAAATGAGGAGATCAAGTTCTACATGTTATTGATTTTGATTCTCGTGTGTCATGAGAGAGAAATTGCCATTTTTCCTAGTTTAAAATGCTTCGGAAGATAGAAATATACTTTTTTGTGTATAAATTTGAAAGCTAAACATCCACTTATTTGTTGACTAGATATAGTTATTTGTTTGCTCAACTATAACTTAGCTCAGTTGGCACAGGGAAAAAATAGTGCGAGCTTCAATGAGACCGGAAGAAGGCGGCTAAATTGACTTTCCTTGTTAATAAGATTTTGATTTACGTGTCATTTTACTTTTTCCCTTAAGAACAACTATAAGACTATTGTTTAAACAAGATACCCAATATTTCAACAAAATAATACAAACACGAACAAGAGCAAAGAACCCTGACTAAAAAAAGGTTAAACAAGGTGTCCTTTGTCTGAATTGTTGTCTCTAGCTCCGTCCTTCCAAAAAATTCTAAATCTTGTCCAAAATACTTGATAGACAACCCATAAGTTTGAGGTGACTTTTTTGAGTATTAATTTGAGTAAAATAAACGCCGAGTTTTGAATTCAACCACTAAATATTAAGGTTTAACTTTCTCTTTTTACAGCTATTATCAGGGGGTACGGCGCTGTTGTTTATCTATTATCCGCTGCAGAGGTTCTTGTGTTCATCAAGGATTATCTAGCTCGGGTTTGAGGCGTATCGTTCATCGATCCGTTGCTTGCTGGATTCGTCCCTCTTCTTCAGGCTGCGTTCGTCACGTTGTTGGGAGGATTTACTAGCCCAGGTTCTCGCTGTGAAAGATCGGGCATCAACCTAGGAGGATCCAGTGGGTTCCTCCCTTATCAGTGTTGATAGCTTCAACTTCATCGACAGATCTACTCCTATTCAGAAGGTCTTCGCCGATCTATATGATGGTGTCACCGACCCTAAAGAGAAAAACAAAACTACAATATATCATCAAGTCTGTGCAATTGGAGATTCAAGCCGCCAAGAAGATGAAACATCAGAGGCTTTCGATGATTTGGGAAATCCATACATCGATCCCGCTGATCTCATGCGAGGATTAGGAAATAAATACGTCGGGCCTACACCTCGCGAGAAATTAAAACTTCCGCAAGCAGCTTGGGACAGAGCATCAAGAGCCATGAATGGCACAGAGCCGATGACTACCACAGCCACCGCAGAAGAGATGTAAGCATATCAATATAAACTCGCCCGTGCTGGACGAGAACTTGAAAAACAGAGAATTATACTCGAGCAAAGAAAATTCGCAGCCTCTGCATCGAGCGCGCGTAGAGCTGAATTAAGTCGACAATCAGGAACTTCGGGAGACAACCACAGAGCAGCGCGTGCAAGAGGAAGATCTCGCCTGGCGCATATACCCGAGAATGAGCGGGAGCACTTGATCCAGAATCTCGACATGTCCTTTATGTCGATAGATACAAGAGGGAACATCATCCCCAAAATACCGGAAGCAGGTGATGTCTACGCACGCTTCTATTCCTGTAGACAGTGTTGTGCCTCCAAGAGCAGAGGTTTGTAGAACAGCAGCAAGTTTCCCTTAAGTGAATCACCCAAGGTTTATCGAACTCAGGGAGGTAGAGGTCAAAGATATCCCTCTCAAGCAACCCTGCAATTACGATACAAGAAGTCTCTTGTGTCCCCAACACACCTAATACACTTGTCAGATGTATAGGTGCACTAGTTCGGCGAAGAGATAGTAAGATGCAAGTGATATGGATGAATATGAGTGGTAATAGCAATCTGAAATAAATATGGCAGCAAGTAAACATGCAGTAGAACAGTAAATAAACGGTGATTCGATATTTGGAAACAAGGCCTAGGGATCATACTTTCACTAGTGGACACTCTCAACAATAATCACATAAATAAATAACTTCTCTTTCTTTGTGCTACTTCAAACACTCTCTTGTTGGATAATAAACACCATTCATTGTGTAGGGCTATAAAAGCACACCTCAAGCCGGAGTAAACAAGCTCCACAACCTCCGGAGTTCATATTTAAGTAACCTCTAGAGTGCATAATAGACCATTGCAATTTAGACCGAGTACTAACATAGCATACACACTGTCAACAATAGCTATGAAAGGGGGAATAGATCACATCAATACTATCATAGTAATAGTTAACTTCATAATCTACAAGAGATTACAATCATAACCTACGCCAAGTACTACATGATGCACACACTCGTCAACATTACATCATGGAGGAGGAATAGACTACTTTAATAACATCACTAGAGTAGCACATAGATTAATAGTGATACAAAGCTCATGATCACATAAAGATCACATGGGAGAGAGATGAACCACATAGCTACCGGTAGAGCCCTCAGCCTCGGGGAGAACTACTCCCTCCTCATCATGGGAGACAGCGATGGCGATGAAGATGGCGGTGGTGTCGATGGAGATGACTCCGGGGGCAATTCCCCGTCCCGGCGGCGTGCCGGAACAGAGACTTATGTCCCCCGAAACGGAGTTTCGCGATGGCGGCGGCGTCCCTGGAGTCTTTCTGGAGTTTCGTCAATTGGTGTCGGGTTTTTAGGTCACGAGGGGTTTTATAGGCGAAAAGGCGGAGTCTAAGGTTGTGGATGTGCTATTGCCACTAGGGATAAAACATCAATGTTTTGTCTAAGGATATTTGTGTTGATTACATTACGCACCATACTTAATGCAATTGTCTGTTGTTTGCAACTTAATACTGGAAGGGGTGTGGATGCTAACCCGAAGGTGAACTTTTTAGGCATAGATGCATGCTGGATAGCGGTCTATGTACTTTGTCGTAATGCCCTAATTAAATCTCATAGTAGCCATCATGATATGTATGTGCATTGTTATGCCCTCTCTATTTGTCAATTGCTCAACTGTAATTTGTTCACCCAACATGCTATTTCTTATTGGAGAGACACCACTAGTGAACTGTGGACCCCGGTCCATTCTTTTACATCTGAAATACCATCTACTGCAAACTTTGTTGTCTGTTGTTCTTCGCAAACAAACATCATTCTCCACATCATACGTTTAATCCTTTGTTTACAGCAAGCCGGTGAGATTGACAACCTCACTGTCAAGTTGGGGCAAAGTATTTTGATTGTGTTGTGCAGGTTCCACGTTGGCGCCGGAATCCCTGGTGTTGCGCCGCATTACACTCCTCCGCCAACAACCTTCACGTGGCCTTCATCTTCTACTGGTTCGATAACCTTGGTTTCTTACTGAGGAAAAACTTGCTGCTGTACGCATCACACCTTCCTCTTGGGGTTCCCAACAGACGTGTGTCTCACGCGCCATCACATACCAGGCCGAGTCCACCCTGCTCCGGCCCCAATCGCCGCTGGGCCGTGCGCAGCTACCGACGTGGGCCGGAGAGGCTGGGCCGTGCACAGCAGCGCCCGTGGGCGACACCTTGCTGTCCGCCGCAAGCCGCGCCTGAGAAGCTGGGCCGTGCACAGCAGCAACCGAGGGCGACATCTTGCTGTCCGCACCACACCGCGTGGGGGAAGCTGGGCCGTCCATAGCAGCCGTGCCGCACGGTGAGCAATAAAGGGCAGCCGACTGCACAGCCAGGCCCACGTCTGCATGCCTCGATCGGCGAATACCATGCACGTCCGATTTTGATGATGACCCCACTAAGAAGATACAGGAGCCAGGGGAGGTGAGAGGGGGCGAGCCCTGACAATTGCACCAACGATGTTCTGAAACCAAGCAGATATCCCCTCAGGTTTGACGGGCTCGCCTTCGTCACCCAACTGTTCTATCACAAGTTGCCCATGTTTCCTTTTCGGGTTACTACTGGAAGTAGTAGTACCCGAAGGTTGTGTTGCTGAACCTTCTGCCTCTTGGCCAACAATGGTAGATGCTCTACGATGTCGTGGCGGGGATCGCTCATCGTTCTACACATAAAACATTATTTTTAGTATATCTTAATGTGAACAACAAACATTATTTTTAGTGAATGTGCAGGCAGACCTCATTATCTCCGTTTGGTTCGTAGGGTAAAATTGAATCATTCCATTTATGGTTGTTATTTGATGGAGCGCACGGAAAATCAGCAAACATGGCGAAAGGACCCGTCCGAGACCCATGGTTCTCCCTTAGTGGGGAACACATTTCAAACTTATGGCCCATTTTTTGCCTCCCCTCATACACACCGGATCATCCAGGTCCCCCTATGACACTTTTAATTTTCAACTGCTTAAAAATTGTCCATTGGAACTTTTATTTGTTTGTGCCAAAGTGGAATCAAAATGTTAACTATTAGAAAAACTGCAGCTCGAGGGTTCCGCGGCCCCGCGCCGCCAGGCCTTCCCCGCCGCCGTCCCCGACTCCCCCTCTCCCCCGGCCCTCGATGTCGCTCCCCGCGGACGGCAGGAGGGCGCCCAGACCCTAGCCTTCTTTGACCCCCTCCTCCGGCCTCCCCATCCGCCGCCGCCGGCGCAGGCCGTCCGGGCAAAGCCCCGTGCAGTGCCGGCGGAGCGGAGCTGCCTCTACCCGAGCGTTTGGAGGTGGGGCACAGGGCCTTCTCCTCCGGCGACGGTGCTCCTCGGCTTGGAAGGTTCCGTGGCGGCGCGGGTCTTCGGGCAGCGCAGCGATGGGCGGCAGACTAGCGATGGCGCGGCTGCTTGGCAGCGGGGCGGCGAGGTGGCGTGCGGCGGGGCTCTCTCGGCCATGAGCAGGGTCCTCCGGGGCCCATCTGGGGCTAGGCGGGCCTGGCTCGAGCGCCGCCGGACTGCTTCTAGCGGGCAGGAGATGTGGCTCGAGCTGGGGTGGGTGAGGTGGAGGCGCGCATCCAGCAACATCCCGACGGGGGCTTCACGAGCATGGACTAGGTGGGTCTGTGCTCGGCCGGGCCAGGAGGGCCTGGTATGCCCCTTGCCGGCATGTCCGGACGGGTACCGCCATTGGCGGTGGAGGCGGTTCCCTCCCGCGTGTCCACTACTTCATTGGTCCTTGGCTTCGAGATCCTCCTTTGGCTCGCTGGCCTCGGTTCGTTGGCCGCGGTAAAGCGGCGATGGTGGTTCTATAGTCGTGGTGGCGCATGTTGGTGGGCGGTGAGTTTGGTGGAGCACATTGGAGCGTCCGGGGCGAGGGTGCGAGGGTCGGGAGAAATCTCTGTCGGGTTGGCCGACACCGACGCGTTGACGCTCGCGGGTGCCACCTTTTCTTCCTGAAGGGCGTTGGGTGAAGCCCTCCTTCCTTGCCCTTGTGCGTACCGGGGGAAACCCTAGGACCAGTCCGGGTAGCAGCGTCATCGTCATCGCATGCCTTCTTGAAGGTGCTACTTGGTACGCGGCGTTTCAGAGTGCTAGGATCATGGTGGTAATTCTCCGGTGGGCGCAACGGCTACGGAACACCTTCGTTTTTGTCGATCCGACCTTTTCAGCTTTCTTTCTCTTTTCTTTCTTTCATGTTTTCGATTGTGCTGATGTCCCAGCAGTTGTACCGTGTTGTTGCTATATTAATATAGCGGGGCGAAAGCCTATTTCGAGGAAAAACTGCAGCTCTATGGGGGCTGACAAATTCACACACCCCTTGGATAAATTATCAAAAGTAATACTAAACAAACCAATCTCGTCTCTATATAATGTTGTCCAAGATATCACTCCTTTTCCTGCCACACTGGTGATCTATCGATCGCATTTCGGAAAATCTGCAGGCGGCGCCGGAAGAGCTGATTCCAATGTCGGCCCATCTTCTATGATGAACACAGCCGCCATTCCAATGGTCACATGAAGCTCGTAGTGGCAGTGCATGTACCATACCCCTGCAAAAATATACGAGAGAAAACCATGTAATTAAGATCCCATGGCAAATAGTACTAATTTCCAACTTCTCACTGGATGAACAATGCAAATTACTCATGCACCTGGATTGTCGGCGACGAACCGGACGGCGGCCCACCCCAGCCTGGGGACAAGCACCGTGTTCTTGAGCGGCGGATCCACCAGGTTGTACCTCGCCACGTCCCTCGCCGCGTCGTAGTTGTCGTGCCCCTGCGCGAGCACGAACATGTCGTGCCCGTGCAGGTGCATCGGATGGTTGTCCGTGTCCATCACCGCCGCGTTCTGGAACACCATGTCCACCACCGCGCCGTGCCGGAACCGCCGCGCCACCGCCGCCTTCTCCGTCGGCTCCAGCCACGCCTCGTTGGGTCCCCACGGGATCAGGGCGCGGTCGGTGTAGTTGAACGGCCTCGCCGGCCTGTCCGGGAGCGTGTACAGCTGGTCAAGCCCGCTGCCGTCGCCGCCGGCCGTCCCGTTGTGGCGGTGGTGGTCGTAGTAGAGCTCCTCCAGCAGCGGCGTGGCGGCCGCCGCGGCGGGGAGCTGGAAGGAGACGTTGTTCATCGTCTCCACGATGATTGACTCCTTGCTCCCGCTCCTCTTGCAGGACAGCCGGCCTCGGCGGCAGATGGAGCCCATGCGGAGCACGACGAACAGGCTCTCGTCAGCGGTCGCCGGCACCGGCGGCGAGCTCGGACGGCTCAGGCTGCTCAAGTTGCCGTGGAAGTTGAAGGAGACCATGTAGTCGTGCTGGTCAGGCATCTCCGGATCCACCGGCGGCGGCGCCTCATCGCCGTTGCCGGCGCCGACCGCGTACCGCACCGTCGCTCTCGACCGGGTCTCGGGGATCTGGATGTCGGGCTTGGGCGCCTGGCCACCGACGGCGACCATGTAGTACCTGCCGGGGGTCGCGTTGGCGACCACAAGCGCGTCCAGCGTCTCGCCGGGGCCGATGGTGACGACGTCAGTGGTGAAGGGGCGGACGTAGTTGGCGTCGGCGCCGACCACCGTGAACTCGTGGCCGGCGATCTTGACGTAGTACTCGGAGTAGAGCGCGGCGTTGACGAAGCGGAGTAGGTACGTCCTGCCGGGCTCCACGTCCAGCACGAAGCCGTCTTCCACGACCCCTTCGATCAAGTTGAATTCAAATGAACAAAAATGATAAAGTAATAACCTTTTAGCTAGACATGGACATATATGGTCCAATATTTTTCACTATATATCAGCTGGGAAGTAAAGGGAAATGGAGTAGCATATTTAGACATGGACATGCTCCGATTTTTTTGAAGTAGAATGTGTGTGTGTTTTTCGATAAGGGAACTTTATTAATCTTAGACAATTATATCAAGATGATACAATCAACTAAAATCATTTTCGACCTCTGCACAACTAAGATGCACACAACCTGTAAAAGAAAATAAAAAAATGACATGACAACATATGACATGTCGCGGCGAACTACACCACACAGTTTAATCTTCAAAACTGAACACTACCCTAGTATCACTTGGACTACAAAATAGATTCTCAAAAAACAACGCTCCAACAAGGAAACGGCGTGCAAGGGCACCACACACTATTGTTGCCACGGTCCAACTAGTCAAAGTATCCTCCTTCTTCCCAAACAGTCCAACCATAACACCCAATCTTAACCAACTTCAAACGGTCGTAAACTCTCACTATCCCACGATAATCTTATCACGAAATGCATGCTTAAAAAGCATTGCGTGTGTATTATCTAAAACACGTGATTAATTATTACCTGAGCAGTTGTAGAGATCCCCAAGCTTGCCATTGATCGTGGTTGCACTGGAGGAGTCGTCGTAGTAGCCATCCTCCATGTTCTTGGCCAACTGCGCGAGGTTCATGTTCCACCACTCACCTGTGCATGCCATGCATGACCAACATATCATTCACGTACAATTCGAGCTCAGATTCCGATCGATGCAATGCCAAATTGATTTGCAAGCAGGAATTAACCTATGACGATGGGGATCTCCCTGTCGGGCTTGGGGAATGGGTAGGTGGCGTGCCGCGGCCGGATGACGAAGGCGCCGTGCAGGCTCGCCCGGAGGCATGAGACGTGAGCGTGCCACCACAGCGTGCCTTCCTGCCCGGTGACATTGAGACGGTAGGTGAAGTTGTGGCCTGGCCGGATAGGGCACTGCGTCACCATCGGCACACCGTCGGCCCAGCAGTTGAGCCGCTGCTTCAGTCCGTGCCTAAATGCATGCATGAAATCACAAGATTAGCAAGCAAAGCACGTGATAATCAACAAGATCAGCAAAACAAAAACACAAGATTATTTGATGTACCAATGGATTGTTATGTTGTGGGGTGACTCGTTGACGACATGGACGGTGACAGAGTCCCCCTCGGTGACCTCGATCGCAGGGCCAGGGACCTGCCCGTTCACCACGGTGACCAGCGTCTCGTTGCACAGGTGTGTCATCTTCATCTCGCTCACCTATACCATCACCAGGCATATTATTGGAACAAATCAAGCACGAATCGATCGACTGATGATTGATCATCACGCATTTATGCTCGCTCTATAGTCTAAACTTACAATGAAGGTGTGCTCAACGGCGGCAGCCTCACCGTCGCTGACAGCAGCCGCCACTGCGGCCAGCACAACAATGGCCATGATGCAGAGGTCGTTGGAGGCCGCCATGGAGAGCTTTGCCATGACAGCCAAGAAGAAACATAGCTGTGTTTCTCTAGCCGCTAAACCACTTTGTATATATATAACACTATATATTCATGTGCATGCATGGTAAGTTGCATGGTAGGGTTGATGCTAGCTGGAGATAGAACACCCAAGCTGAGCGGCCGTCTGCAATGGCTGACCGGAAGAGATCAGATTGTCGGAGAGAGGAAGAATTAAAAATTAACGGGCGGTGGCGGTCGATCAACGCTACGTCGTATAGTATATATATAGTTATTTGCACCACCAACTTAACCCATGCTTTTGGTGTTGATTGTATTGTTAGTTAATCCCAAGAGATTGTTGCCAAAATGCTCTACCGGCACTGACTTTTCTCCTGAACTGAAAGTTGTTGACGACTAGGAGTATATTTTTTAAGATCAAATTCAGAGTTACGTTGTCTATTTGGTATCACGTACAGTTGCGCAACTAATCCCTTTTTATGTCTTGGTACTATGTTACTTATTAGTTCACACATCACCACTGCAAAACTCGTCTTTGTCCCCCTTTGGTCTTTTGGGAGACTATATCTTCTCTCGTACGATCGCACACGTACAGGATTCCAACTGCGTGACATATTTTGCTTGTGAATAACAACGACCATACCATTTGAATTCTCCAATTTTTCCTCTCCTCTGCTAGATGACGTGTTAACTCGTGTTCGCCGTACGCATTTTATAAAATTTACATGCGACACGCATGATGTTTCTCCCATCAACAACCACACTGTTTACACGACATGTTAATTACAAATTTTCTTAGTTTGTGATTAGCGTGGTAATTTGTAGCCTTTGAGATTAACAGTGATATGTTAGAAGACATTTTCGTATTAATGACTAGAAAGGCGCGCAGCCCACGCGATTGTGCGGCTAATACTTTGTCATGTTTTACAATCATAAGTTGAATCAAATTTAAACTACCTATGACATAGCACATATTAAGTGTATTTCAAGAAATTGTCTATTTCAATCCTTTAATTCTCACAAGTAAGTCCAAAGAGATCACATACTGCTGCTTTCCTTTTGTTCATGCCCATGTCAGTATTTTTACGGATTTTTTTGTTATCTCACCATTTGGCATACATATCCATAACAATTTATATTCTTACCGCTGACTTTTTTACATATATTGACTTTTTTTAGCATAGCTAGTCTAGTACGATTTCACCATGGAAAAGGGTGTACAAGTTTATTTCTGACTGGAAGACGGCTGTTGGCATAATCTCTCCGTATCAACATCTATGACTTTGGGCACCAGTAATATATGTTTCCTTTAATCCGAGCTGGTTTCAAGACGTGAGTTTTCTTATCCCTAATGACCACCATGGATTCTGATTCTTCCATCATGGGTGAGCACTAATCCATTTCTGCTCCCCCTCATTTATCCCCTGCTTGAGCGAAATGGAATTTATTAATCCGACAAAAAACATCTGATGGAGCCTTCAAATACAGCTGAAAACAAGTTCCTAATAAACGAGCAAAAGAGCAACAAGGTATCAGCAAAAAGAATAACTCAATAAGTCAAGAATTACATAGCCCTTTTTTTTTTTGGGACCACTTCCGAAGGTCGAAGAAATACTTGTTGCCAGCTTATTGAGTTCGAAGAAGTTCGAAGAAGGTATCGACCCCAGCCGGCCTTCCACGCCTCCTTCGCCCAGGGGGGCAGCGGCGTCGAGGTCGGGTTCGGTGCAGGGGGCATCTACGCCATCTACCCCTGCATCGACTTCGCCTTCACCAGCTTCGGGGTCGCCGTCTTCACCTGCCACGGCGCTGGGCTCGGTACCTTCTTCACCACGCTCGAGTCCTTCTCCGCCAGCTGCCGCCGTACAGCAGCTTCGTCCCACGAGTCCTCCACCGGTTGCTCAACCGACGGTGAGGAGGAGTGGGAGGTATGCTTTGGCGGAGGACGGCGCGGGGGCTACGGATGA
Source organism: Lolium rigidum (assembly GCF_022539505.1). Lineage (NCBI taxonomy): Eukaryota > Viridiplantae > Streptophyta > Magnoliopsida > Poales > Poaceae > Lolium > Lolium rigidum. The sequence goes on from NC_061508.1 coordinate 347,485,073, forward strand.
AGACGTGATGCAGAGGGCTATGCAGCGCAAGGCGGAGAAGAACCTCGATACGACAGGTACTAAACAATCAGCCAAGTCGTTTACCTCTTTTTCGGATACTCGTATTTCTTCTAATTTGAAGTGTAGGTGTCTCGTTGGGTAGTCGGTCTGATGAGATTTTAGCTTCGGCTAATGTGTTGAGACAGACGGAGCTTGACCGTTTAACGGTTGCTTCAAATGGATCCACTGAGCCTGCTACTTCCATTGTAGACGATGATGACATCCTAGATGGTCATCTTCTCTCGGATATAATTGGGAGTGTTACAGAAGTCGATTTAGAACATTCAGAGCTTAGTTCGGTTTATGATCTAAATGCTTCTGCACGTGGTTCTAGATCGTCGACTGGAAATAAATCTCGTAGATATGGCAAAAATACTATATCTAAATAGTTTCTCGATGAATGGCATGTTTCGGAATAGCAGAGGTCTTGGTGACTTGTCTAAGCATTCTCACATTGCCGATGGTTGTAGAGATTATGATTTAGATTTTATTGCTATATCAGAAGACGGGTAGGTGAAATTTCTCACAGAGTTTCCTCCATTTGTCAGGCGGGATTAACTTTCAGTGGTTTTCTCGCCCGCCTCGTGGTATGTCTGGGGGCATTTTACTTGGCGTCCGCATAGACACTATGAATGTTTTAGCTAGTTCTGATGGCGAGTATCACATTAAACTCGATATTCAGAACAAAGCAGACGGTTTCATTTGGAGTCTGGTTGTTGTGTATGGTGCTGCCCAAGACGTCTTTAAGGCTGACTTTTTTTTTGCATGAGTTGGTAAATCTTGCAAAAGATAACCCGTACCCGATTTTGATCGGAGGGGACTTCAATTTCCTGAGATTTCCTCATGAGAAAAGCAAAGGCCTTTTCGATGGACATTGGCCTTTCTTGTTTAATGCTGTCATTGATAACTTGGACTTAAGAGAGGTGTTTATGTCAGGTCGACAGTTTACTTGGGTCAACAGCTTGCCTGAACCCACATACAAGAAACTAGATCGCTTGTTGATGGATACCGAATGGGAACATAAATATCCTATGGTGTCCGTCCGTGCACTAGTGTGTATTGAAAAACTGTCTGACCATGCTCATATCCTCTTAACTACTGGGAATCCCCGACCTGTTTGTAAACGGCCGTTCAAATTTGAACTTAGCTGGTTACATCGAGACGGATTTCATGAGATGGTTAAGACGGTTTGGGAAAGACCAGTCGGGTGTAGCACTCCAATATTGAGATGGAATAATAAGATGCGGGCAATGCGCAAACATCTCTCTGGTTGAGCTGCTCATACAGCTGATATTCTTAAAAAAGAGAAGGCTCGCTTATGAAAAGTGATCGATGAACTAGAGGCCGTAGTGGAAGTGAGACCGTTGTCCACGCAAGAGGTTGATTTTAAGAATCAATCCAATGAGCAGATGGTGAGTCTTCTCCGCGAAGAGGAACTCAAATGGTATCAACGATCCAAAGCCTAATTCATTTTGGAAGGTGATTCGAATACGCGATATTTTCATGGCTTGGCCAATGGAAGACATTGGAAAAAACGTATTCACTCTCTAATCCAAGATGAAGGGGTGATTGAAGGCCATGAGCAACTCAAATCATACATTACTAATTATTATAAAGATCTGTTTGGTCCCCCGGAGGAAAGCTCCTTTTCTCTTAACCAGGATTTAACGGATGATATACCCCAAGTTTTTATAGAAGAAAATGGCCTACTAACCACACCTTATTCCGAGGATGAGGTTCAGAAGGCAATTTTCCAAACGGAATGCAACAAAGTACCGGGTCCAGATGGTTTTCCAGCGGAGTTTTATCAAACTTTCTGGGATACTATTAAATCGGACCTTCTAGATTTGTTCAGTGCTCTACACACAGGACAACTAGAATTATTTCGTATAAATTTTGGTGAAGTAATTTTGTTACCGAAAGTTAATGAGGCAGAAAGGATTCAACAATACAGACTTATTTGCCTCTTAAACGTCAGTTTCAAGATTTTCACGAAAGTGGCCACCATAGACTTAATACGGTTGCAGATCATGTCGTTCAACCATCACAGACCGCTTTCATGCAAGGAAGGAACATCCTTGATGGAGTAGAAGTTTTGCATGACACGGTATATGAGATGCTTACTAAGAAATTAAATGGGGTCATTTTAAAATTAGATTTTGAAAAGGCATATGATAAGATCAAGTGGTCTTTCCTACAACAGACACTCGGGATGAAATGTTTTTCTCCAGAGTGGCGTGCTCTAATTTATGATTTTGTGTATGGAGGTAGTGTGGCAATTTGGGTTAATGATGACAACGGCCACTATTTCCAAACACGAAAAGGGTTACGCCAAGGGGATCCGTTATCACCGATGTTGTTTAACATTGTAGCGGATATGTTGGCGATACTCATAGAGCGGGCCAAGTCTGATGGTCAGATTGAAGGTGTGATCCCACATCTGGTTGATGGGGGTTTATATATCCTTCAATATGCCGAAGATACAATTCTATTTATGGATCACGATCTCGAAAAGGCTCGCAATCTGAAATTAATTTTGGCGGCTTTCGAGCAGTTGTCGGGATTGAAAATCAATTTCCATAAAAGTGAATTGTTCTGTTTCGGCGATGCCCAAAATGATATGACTCTATATACAGAGTTGTTTGGTTGTGGGCAAGGCCAATTTCCTATTCGCTATTTGGGTGTTCTGATTCATTATCGGAGACTTACAATTGCTGAATGGAAAATTGTGGATGAAAGATTACAAAAACGCATTAGTAGTTGGAAGGGCGAATTGTTGTCCCTGGAAGGAAGATTGGTACTCATTAATTCGGTACTTACAAATATGGTACTGTATATGTTATCATTCTTTCTGCTACCAAAAGGAATTCTACATAAACTCGATTATTATCGATCCAGATTCTTTTGGCAAGGGGACAGCGAGAAAAAGAAATACCGACTGGTTAAATGGAGTATAGTTTGTAGTCCCAAAGATCAAGGCGGTCTTGGAGTTCATGACCTGGAGGTCAAGAATTCAGCTCTGCTGGGTAAATGGCTTTTTAAGCTTCTTACCGAGGATGGGATTTGGCAAACTATTCTTCGGAGAAAATATATTGGCTCAAAGACGTTATCCCAAGTGGTTTGGAAACCTGGGGATTCTCACTTCTGGGCTGGTCTCATGGCGACAAAAAATGTCTTCTTTCTCCATGGTACTTTCTCGATTAAGAATGGAGCTCAGATACGTTTATGGGAAGATGTTTGGTTAGACAATGCTCCCTTAAGTGAACAATATCCTGCTTTGTATAGTATTGTTCATCGCAAATGTGATACCATTGCCACAGTAATGGCTACCTCACCCCCGAATGTGACGTTCGGACGGGTTTTATTTGGACAAAGGCTACTAGCAAGGAATGCTCTAATTCACCGCCTGGGCGATATTCATCTATCGCCCGGACGAATTTAGATGGAATCTTCATGTAGATGGATCTTTCTCAGTCAAGTCTTTATACAATGCGATTCTTCATTCTGATTTACCAGTTGATAATAATAAGAAAATCTGGAAGATGAGGATACCATTAAAAATTATAATTTTTAGATGGTACCTTCGTCGAGGAGTTATTCTTACCAAAGATAATCTTGTTAAGCGGAACTGGCACGGAAGTTCACGGTGTGTTTGTTGTCATCATGATGAAACCATTAAACACCTTTTTTTTCAATGCCATTTTGCGAGATCTATATGGCCAGTCATCCAAGTAGCGTCTACCCTGTATCCCCGACTAGCGTGGCCAATGTCTTTGGCAATTGGCTTCACGGTATCGATTCAAGGTTTAAGTTGCTTCTTAGGGTGGGGGCGCTAGCAGTTATCTGGGTGCTTTGGCTAAGTAGAGATGACAATAAAAATTGTTCGTTGTTGCAGGTCATCTACAGATGTACAGGTATTCTCCGTTCGTGGTTACCTCTTCAGCGGGTGGAGAACCGAGACCTCTTTACGGAGGTCTGTACATGGTTGGAGGCTACGGCAAGAGAACACTTGATTCACGCATGCATCAAATCCTCATCCATAGCTAAGCAGATGTTGATGCGATTTCTTTCCTCTGCCCCAATTCGCTCTGGCTAAAAAAAAGAATGAAAAAACAGCCGCGACGCAGCTGCTCCCGCGACCATGGTCGCGACTGGGAAAGTCTCGCCGCTGCCGCCTTGAGCTCCCACCTCTGGCCAGCTCTGCCTCCACCCCGACCAGATCCGGTATCCTCTCAGCGTCCTCTCCGCGTCGTCCCAAGATCAAGCGCTGCTGTCGTCGGAGTCGGAGCGGCCGCCCCTGCTTCGTGCGGTGCTGTTGTCTGCCCATCTCCTCCATGAGCCGCGACCTCGGCCTTGCTCCCGCCTTCTCTAGCAGCGAAGTGGGAGTGGAGACAACGCAGGGGCTGCTGCAGTGCTGGTTAGCTTCATCGCCGCCGTCAAGGCTGCCCCTGCCTTCATCGACGCAGTCCGCGCGTCCGCCGCCATGGGTGGTCCTGGGTGAGCTCAAGGCGCCTTCATCTGGCTGGCTGGCATGCTGCCGCAGCCGCAGCCTCCGATTGCCCCGTCCGACGAGCCAGCCCCGAAGCCTGCCGCCGTGCTTGCTGCGGCTGTCCTCGCTCGCCGCAGGTCTGACCCGGCCGTTGGTGGCCAGATGCGTCGAGCCCGCTTCCGCAAGCCTGCATTGGTGTTTGCTGCTGCTTCTTGCCCTCCTTGCAGTGAGCTGCGTGATCCTGCCGTGATGGTTGAGGGACTTGGGGCCCTGTCGCTACTTGAGGAGATTTACCAAGCTCTGCCACTGTCGTTGCCCGTCAAGGATGGCAATGTCTCTCTTAATGCCCAATGCACCGTTGCTGTGAGCGATGGGGATAATACACCGGAGAAGATGGAGGGCACCGATGATGTGCGCATTGAGGGGATGCCGCCTCAGAAGATGAAGACTTGTCTGTTTGACCCATCTTCGCTCTCGCCATGCGACGGCCTCTCTGCTGCTACTGCTGCTTCTATTGAAGTTCTTGAAGCTGAGGAGGGTTGGGAGCATGTGGGTCGGGGGCGCCGCTCCGACCAGGGCTCTTCCCTCGAGCCGTCAAAGGAAGGTTTCGAGCGTAGCCTCGCCTTCAAGCGTTGGGCTCGAGGAAGGAGCTTTCGTTGCCTCGAGCGTGGCCACTAGGTCAGCGCATGCCGCGACTACTTCAGATGCATTCGTTGACGTCGCCTAGGGCATCGCGAAAGGTTCTGTTGCGCTTGCTCTCCGGCTACTCGCAATCGCTCTCCAGTCGTTCGCGCTCCTTGCCAGAAGAGTTGCACCCCGTCTGTCCAGCCTTGTCAGCCGGCGGTGACGCGTAGTTGGGCTGAGGTTGTGGGCTGCCCGTCGCTACGTGTGATGGTGCCGCCTAGGCCCCCTTCTGGGTGTTGCAAAGGTTCCAATGCCAATATCGGTTTGGACCCTGCCTTGCAGTCCCAGTTTGCCATATTGCGCACGGAGATCCTTCAGCTTGTCGCCGTTCGCATCGAAGATGTAACATCCCAAATTTTCAAACAAAGAAGAAAATGAATTTCCTTTTTTTCCAAAAATGAGAACCAACAAAAACTTTTATTTAATCAATGACTATGCATAGTGCTCATACTTAATCCTTGTGTTATTTCCATGATGATTGTTGATATGCTTATCCAATGTTCCAAAAACCCTAAACCTCACTCTTCTTTTTACATCCAGATAAAACAAAAAGAAATTAAAATTAAAAAGAATAGGCCTATGTAAGCCTATGGATATTTTTGCAAACAATGAACTAGGCCATGTTCTAACTTGTCTAGATGGTTTGCAAAACCTCAACAAACCCAACCTATCACTTACCAACGAAATCCGTTATGAAACAAAAAGAAAATAAACATATGTATAGAGGCATATGTGACACATAGCCATAATACCAAATATTGACCTATGCCATTATACTTGGCCCACATGGTTTGAAACTCTTACTAAACTTAATCTAACACTACATGAACTCAAAACAAAGACCTTTGATCAAAGAAAAGGGAAAGAAAATAAAAACATAAAATGCACATATGTGCTTATAGCCATTTTTGCAAATCTTTAACCTAGACCATTTTGGCTTGCACCATTGGTTGTAGATGGTTACTAAACACTTATTAACACTTTTGGAATCAAAGAAACTCAAATCAAATCAAATTTGAATTCAAATTGTGCTCACATGCACTAATGGTCAAATCTTCCATTCTTATCATGATGCCCTCTTTGAGCCTCTGTCTTAAGAGATTCCTAAACCAAACTTTGCCAACTCTTTGCACCTCATCCAAGACCTCATCAAGGAGAACAACTTTTCTCAAGATCATCCCTGCAAACTCTCTCTGGATTCAAAGTTATGCTCAAGCCAAGTGGAGACATTGAAGCAGATTCAAGATTATGCACTTTTTAGATTTTTGCAAATCCACTCAAAATTGACCACCACCACCACCACTAGACTTCAAATATTATATGATTTGACTCCACCAAAATTCACTGAAAATTTCCAAAATTATTTTCTTGCGGCCATTCCATCGAGCACCTTATGTGCACAAACCTGCCAACCACATACATGCTTATATCCAGTGGTTAACTGCCTCAACCCTTCACCATATGTCATCATCAGATCCTCCTAACACCCAGTAGACCTTGCCATGCGTTGGAGACACACTTTGGTGACGTTTGAGGCCGGGACAATGCCATGCCGAGGTGACCATGTCCTCACCTTGCTCTCCTCCTCTCCTCTCAGTTCTGGAGGACATCAGCATGTCCTTCACCTTCCCCTGATTCTGCTGATCCTGCTAGACACAGCCCTGAGTCAAGAAGATGACGACAAGCGCTGGAACGCGTCGTGCCCGTGACATCCATGCCACGCCAGAGCGCGCACGGCGAGCGCTCTGGACGCGCCAGTACGTCGCCCGTCCCCGTCGACGTTGACCACGCTTCGCCCTCTCCCTCTCTCCTACGCACTCACCAAGTCACCACCTACCTCCCAGACACCGCCATTGGGCCGCGGGAACCCTGTAGCCACCATCATCGTCGACGATGTCCGCCGGTACCCGCGGCAGTACACCATGTCGCCTGCCTGCTCCCGTCTACCCCCTGCTTCACCGTCATGCCTGTCGTACTCATCATGACGCCAGGAACGTCCATGCGTCATCGCCCACGCCTCCGAGCCCCTGTAGCGCCGTCGCCACCCTCGCCTGCCCCGCTGCGCCTCGGCCACCTCTCGAACCTATAAAAGGGAGCCTCCCCTTCATCATCTGAGCACACCACTCCACTCCCCTCTCCTCTCCGAGCTTCCTCGCACCCTCTTCGCTCCACATTAGTCACCACAGCCGCCCAATCGCTCGCTGGAGTCCGCAGAAGCCGCCGCAGAAGCCGCCGACGAATTCGTCCACCTCAAGCGCTCCCACGACCGCCATTCGCCTCGCCGTCGTCGACAACCCCCTCCTGCATCGACGCCCAGCCTCGCCGACCGCCGGTGAGCTCACCCACCCCCTAGCCTTGCCATGGTCGTAACCCTTCTCGCCGGAGACGATGACGTCCCTGAGCCACTCGATCCCATTCTAATCTAACAGCCCACGATTTGCATACCGTTTCGGTGAGTAAATAGAAGCTGACAGCTGGGTCCCACCCTGTCAGGCAGCCCACGGCGCACTGGTGCGTAGTTGGGATGGCCCAGACATTTTCCCCTGTCGCTGGCCCAATTCCTTTCCCGCCTAAGCCCAGTCGTTTAAACTCAAATTTTCGAATTATTCTAAATTGCTTGCAGATGTTGTTTTCAAATTTGAATAGAATCAAATCTACCCAACCAAATTTGATGAATTTGATGTTGATGGAAAGCTTGTAAAAATATCTATCCAACCCCACTGGTCTCAACCATAGAACTCATATAGAATTAAAGTAGCGAAAATAACAAGGCAAGGACTTTTCAGATTTCAAGCAATTCTTAAAAATCAACCATAAATGCTTTTGAGATGTTTCCAACTCCCATAAATCACATTTCACTTTGTCTAATTTATTATGAAAAAACATGACTTAGTTGTGTGCATGATCAGGGGCTAGAATCAAAAATTGGCTATGTAGTTAATACTAGCCCATTTAAATCATTTTCAAATTTAGGATTTTAAATCTATCAGGTGTAGCACCTCATTTAAATCATCTTCCCAAGGGTTATGAAGTAATGAGATGACCCTTGTTGCATGGTCTCATACTTGCTCACTGGAGGATCTTAAATCAAAGTGGGATTTAAAATTGCATGAGGTGTAATCCCTCATTTAAATCATTTTTTTCTCAAAATGATAAATGTGAAGTATTGACCTCGGTCAACATGATCTCACATTTATGAATTGAGGAGATTAAATCTTAAGAAGATTAAATGAGAGGAAATTATTTCTCCAAACTAAATAGAAACCCTAATCCCAATGTTCATGAAAATATTTATTGAACAAGGACGATCACAATGGCAACAATCTGGGGATAGATGTCATATTATTGAACAAGGACGATCACAATGGGCAAGACCAATGTTCATGGAAATATTTATTGTTGCAGCCTGGAGCATCTGGAAGGAGAGAAACAACTTTCTGTTCAATAATGTTGCACCTCATGTGGACTCTTGGAAGCGAAGATTTAAGGCTGACTTCACTATGCTAGTTCATAGAACTAAGGATTCCCTACATCCTTGTATTCATAGTTTTGTTAATAACTTGTAACTCCTATCCGTGCCCCCCTATAAAATTTTCCCCATGTAAATTTTCCATGACTACACCCTCAAGAGGGTGATCTAATACAAAAAAGCAGTAGGAGCCTTTCCTACTGTTAAATGTTCAAAAAAAAGAAACCCTAATCCCTATTTCAATAAGAAGAGTTGTTTTCTAAACCCTAAGGAAGAAACCCTAGTTTAGTGTTGAGTAATGTAGATAATGATGCTAGATCTTCTTGAGTGAGCTATTAAGGCTAAAACTAGTCTACTTAAGTATTTTTTGGTGATTGTATCCTCGTATTTGTTTATAGAAGCTAGTACCGGAGACTACCAAGAAGAGGAGGTTTTCTACCAAGAGGAAGAAGAAGAGAACTTTGATCACTACCCGACTCAAGGCAAGCTATACCCTTGCAAGTTGCCCTAGTGCAAAACTCTACAAGAGCAAGGCACCATTACATAGTACTTTATGCTTAATGATCCTATCCCAAGTTTTTTACCTTACAAGTTTTGACTTTGGTTTATCAAAGATTATTTTTGATTCATGATTCACTTGGTCTAGCAATGGAGTAGTACAAGAGCATCACACTTAGCCTAGAAAGCTATAAGCTATTTAGCACCCCTCATGACTAGTTGCTAGTGCTAAAATTAAAAGTGACTACTCTAGATGGGAACTTGTGAAAACCAATGACTTTGAAAACCTTGGAATGATGAGTCATTCTATTGAAAGATTTTGAAGGTGAATATGACTTGTGAATGGCGTGGTGAAATTTACAAAAACTGATGGTTGGGTTCGGATGCGATACCATTCCAATTCTTTAGTACCCCCACAATACCTGATTATGGGTAAGGCTTTAGCTGGAAATTTATGTGTCTTAGTATGGGCTCCCTCTGAACAAGCGTCATAGAGGTTATGCCGAGGCTGCCTCCGTTGAAAATGAAATGACGTGAAATGAGGTGAATGTACGACCCAAGCCCTGTGCAGTTCCCGGGATAACAGTTGGCTATCACCGGGAGGCCAAGCTCATGGGGAGAGGTGCCTATACTAGGGTGTGTAAGTGAAAGGTTAATGGTTGATGATCCGCATACTGAGTTATGATTATTCAGGGTTATCCCTGATGGATGTAGTCAAATGTTGTGGCACAAGTGTGCAACCTCTGCAGAGTGTAAAACTATTCGAATAGCCGCTTCTGCGGTCATGGACAGTTGGAAAGGCCATACTGTTCCGTCATCAGAACTTTTCCAAAATATGAATGGTGACTTGTGACTTGAGTTTGAAAGATGACTTGGATTTTGAATCATAACAGAGTTGTGGGAATGCCACTAATATTCCCACTTGAGTTTAGTTAGACAATCGAAGTGTCTTTTATTACTAAAGTGCTTATGAAATAAAACTGGCTTTATGCAAATGAACCTAGAGCTTAGAACCCCCTTACTATCGTTGATAATGCTTACCCTAGTATTAGTTTGCGAGTACTTTAAAGTACTCATGGCTTTGTCCCTGGCTATTCAAATGTCCAGACTATGAAGGTGAGCCCCAGTACCAGGATGAAGGACAGCAGGACGTCTACGAAAACTAGGACTACTCCTGACATCAACAGTTACTTGTGGAACAGATGGACAACTACTACGTATTCCCGCTATGTGTTATGTATTGATCCTTAGATCAAGTGTTGTAATAAGACTGGGTCATGTGATCCTTTTTGTAAGACTATTATGGTGTTGTAATGAATGATGACTCTATGATATTCAACTGTTATGTTTCGCAAAAACAATCTTCCTGGGATTGCGATGTATGGCATAATAGGCATCTGGACTTAAAAATCCGGGTGTTGACAGAAGAGGTGGCTCGTCCTCTGCGCGAGGAAGCTGCAAAATTCAAGCTTTTGTTGGCGTGTGTTACCGATTCTATGGGGCGTGCAGATTTGTTTGCTTCCTATGAGTCCTATGAGCAAGAGCCGTCTGTGGTTGTTGATGATGTTGTGGTCGATGTGATGGCGTCAAAGGTTGATGATGAAGTCATTAATGGCAAGGCCCGTGGGGAGGCAGATTTGGTTGGAGAGGAATGCTTCTTTGGTTGTTTATCCCCTCGGGTCTCCCCATCACTGCAGCCTGATGTGTTAGTTGCCCCTGAGTGCGAGGCCAACGATGGGATCATGCATGTGATTCAAATCATGCCCGACCTGCAGGAGCTGTGTGAGGACCCTTCCCCTCCTCTTTCGATGGTTCACCATCAGGCGGACTCGCTTGTGATATCGGAGGTGGCTTCCGCACCACCGCCAGTGGAGGCAAGTCGTTGTAGCGACAAGGTTATGGAGGCAGATGTTTTGGCACCTAACTCTGATGCGCTCTTTGCTAGTGAGCTTTGCGACCTTCTCGCCAAGTTGGAGGCGGCTAGCCCTGGATCTAGCAAAGAGATTGCTCGCCTCCTAGAGGAGAAGTCTTCGAAAGGGGCAAAATCCAGAAGGTGGAAGACTGCCTTGGGAGCAAAAGCAAGAAAAATGGCGCCACAAGAAAAGAGTCTGCGGTTGGTTGATGGATTATTCTCCTTTGTTGTCTAAAAGTTTGTGGTTGTAGGAGTTGTTTGCTTTGGGAGTAGTCCCCATGTGTTGTAAGTGTTGCTGTCGTTTGTGGTTGGTTGTGTTGTTGTTACGGTTTTTGCCCGGTTTCCCGTTAATTAACTGGACATTTCTCTTCTTAATTAATAGATTGGGGCAAAGCTTTTGTCCCTATTTTCAAAAAAAAAAATTATGGAGATAATATAAAGTAATTGTCATGTAGTATTATGAACTGATCAAGATAGAGAACCTGGTCGGGGCTCCAACCGTACTGCTCCGATCCGTAGGCCATTTCCGGTCGTGGCACTGGCAGCCAGCCACTGTATGCATATACAGATTGTGCAGTGTCTTCGACTTTGTCGGAGCTAAATTTGGCGAAGCCTTCCTAGGGTAGATAGACCAGACGGGGGAATCGACCGCGAAAATGATAGCCCGGTCGCCACCAAAATGATTAGAACAAAAAAAACAGCGCGAGCTCTCGGGCGAGAGCGACGGGAAGAAAAGAAGGCGCGCGGCCACGACGGTGCCGTCTGCCGTGTCCACCGCCTGCTCGTCGACAGGCGCGCGCCTCCAGTTCCCACGCGCCCCATTTTTGGAGAGGGACACTTTCATTCTTGGAGACGGAGTACTAACAAATGTCAGGGTTTTTGTTTGAGTGGATTTCAGGGAGCCACAACACTTTTTACCACGGATCTACTTGACAATCATTTATAGTTGTACAAGTTTGGGAATGTCTTTCTTATTATTTGTTAGCGCAAAACTAAAACTTTTAGATTAATGATCTTCAAAATTCATTTGCATTCGCAAATAATCCGCGTTGTCCCGTTAGGCGTCGGTCGCTCAATCGGGGTTATCCTTCGCGTCATCAGATGTGCATCCAGTGTCCCTAACGTGCTTTTGCATTTCCCCTCTCGGTTTTTGATAAATCAACCCGCAGCTCCGAGCTACTCCACTTAAGATGAAAGGACATATCGCTTTTCTTCTGACCTTCCCGATATAAAAGTCCTCACCCCGCGTACAAAAAAAATACTATTACAACCAAATTATCACATCATTTTTTAAGTAATGCTACAATGAGTGTGGTTAAACAACATTTTTTTGCGGATTGCTTTGCAACAAACATCTCCAACGATGTTAACATACATCACAAATGAGTACAATAGAAAAAAATGTTTTTGCAGATATAAGAAAGGGGTTAAGCAACAACCTTTTTTTTGCTGCAGATACACCTGGAACAAAAATCACTAGTTATTTCAAGTAAGTGGACATACAAAATTTTAAAATTAGATTACCGAGTGGACTGATAAATACTCTGTGAAGGTGCAAGCCATGAGCTGTCTCTTCTTTAATTTCCCCACCTCCACTCAGCTAAGGTATGTATAAAATGAGGAGATCGCGTTTCTACATGTTATCGATTTTGATTGTTCGTGAAATTGACATCTTTCCTACTTTAAAATGCTTTAGAAGATAGAAGTATACTTTTTGGTGGATAAATTTTAAAACTAAACATCCACTTATTTGTTGACTACATATAGTTATTTGTTTGCTCGACTATAACTTAGCTCGGTCGGCACATGGAAAAAAATAGTGTGAGCTTCGATGAGAACGGAAGAAGGCAGCTAAAATGACTTTCCTTGTTAATAAGATTTTGATTTCTGTTTGAACAAGATACCCAATATTTTAACTAAATAATACAAACACTAACAACAACAAAGAACCCTGACTAAAACAAAAGGTTACATCGGTGTCCTTTGTTTGAATTGTTGTCTCTAGCTCCGTCCTTCCAAAAATTCCTAAACCTTGTCTAAACTACTTGATAGACAACCCATAAGTTTGAGGTGACTTTTTGAGTCTTAATTTGAGTAAAATAAACGCCGAGTTTTGAATTCGACCGCTAAAAATTAAGGGTTTAACTTTGTCTTTTTATATGGTTAAAGGACCTGCAAGTTCATGTGATCTTAATATTTTTTTATTTTACCTAAGCTTGGTAGGCTTGTACTCTAGAAACATCTACAAGTTATTTCTCCGACTCATACACAATCCAAGTATTGTACCAATTTAATGTTAAATTTAAGAATATTATGGAAATAAAGATACATATAAGAGCATATGCAAAATCCATTGTAACAAGAGAGTTCGTTAAACATCCTAAATTAAATTCAAAACTTATGACAAATACAACGTTAGTTTAGCCCCAAAATGCATTTGCTGATAAAAATGATAATAATATGACCAATATGTAATATACATGAGATGTATATATTGTTATTTTTTATAAAAAATTATACCTATTAATAGTATTCAAGATCCGACTTATATAATTCGATAAAATAACATACCTTTAATGACAAGGTAAAAATGTCCAGCATAAATTGTTCCGAACATTTTAACTCGCCATGAGCACACAAAATGATAGCTTTGGCCATTATTTGATCTTAGAAGTCCTCACACGAGGCTATCATACGGTTGAATAACGTGCACCAAAAAATAGAGGTAGGATCTAAAAATGCAATCGTGACATAGGCTTCCGATCAAGTGTCACGTGACATACAAGACGCAACACTAAATGGAAAGGTCAGCCGATAATAGTGTTTGTAGCCATCGTAGGGTTTGTTTGAGAGAGCTCCACTCCGCTCAACTCTAGTTCATATCCAAACTCCACTTCACCTCCGTGCTCCGAAGCTAAAATTGTTTGGCGCGTAAGTTAGATCCAAATTAGATTGTAGATTGTTATGATTAGTCCATACTACCCTTGCATTGTATTTTATATTATTTTATTTTTTGATTTTTTTTCCTTTATCCTCTCTATTCTACCGATTGTGTAGATTAGTTACTCATGGTTCATTTTTTTCATATGCAAATGTTCTGATTTCTGAGCTTGCAGATTAGAAATTTCGGCAACTCTGAAAATTTACATATTGAAAATTTACATATATATGTCATTTCTTCCACTGTATACTAGAACAATATACACTTTTGTACTAGCATTCTTTCCGGTTACTCGATCATACACATTCCACAGCTCCACAAAATTCACTAGCAAAAGAGCTAAGCTCTGAAGAAATAGCATACAAACTGCAGCTAACAGTGGGGACACATGAACACAACCGTAGTTTTGTGGCAAAAACGATTTTTGACATCCAAGTTGCACAAAAACGATTTTTAGTTTTTAACATCCAAGTTGCACACAAAAACGACGGAGGTGGTGGTGCTGGCTTACCGCGGTGATGAGTTCGTGGTGCATGCCGGAAACAGTGTGGTTGATTCCTAGTGCCCGGTGCAGGCCCGCATGTCGGTCATTGCTTTAAATGACAAAACCTATTTGTCGCTCAATGCGGCCCCGCCTGAAGCGAGCTACACTTGGCCAGGCCATTAGCCGCATTTTTGTTTTATACTGATTTTGTTCCGTTCTGTCATTTTTTTTCTAGGTTCTCGGTTTTCTGTCAGTTTTTTACTTTTTGCCGGTTGATTTTTTTTAATATTTTAAAATTGCGAACAATTTTAATAATTTTTTTTAAAATTTGAACTTTTTAACTTTTGAACAATTTTCAAATTTGAACTTCTATTTTTTTGAACAATTTTTAATTTAAACCATTTAATTTTTTTAAATATTTTAAAATTTTAAACAATTTTCGATTTTAAACAATTTTGAATTTAAATAGAAAGAAAAAAACGAATTTTTTTTGTTGGCCCATGTTTGAAGTGGCTCATGATGTAGTCAGTTTAGGCGGAGCGGAAGTTCGTTGCCACTGAAGACGGAGAATAGGATCCCCCAGGTGAAACCTGGATGGGGAAATAGCCGGGGAGCGGGGAGTAGGAGTGGACCGTTGAAGGCACCGGAGACATGAAGGAACAATATCCTCTGGCTGACCATATTATTATTTTGGAGATAAGATAGAGTAATTTTTCGATAAAGAGAATAAATTAATATCGCAGATACCAATTACACCCAACCTCTTTACTAAGCATTGTGTCTAGCAGCAATAGGGATGCACACAGCTGATACGTCTCCGACGTATCGATAATTTCTTATGTTCTATGCCATATTATTGATGATACCTACATGTTTTATGCACACTTTATGTCATATTCGTGCATTTTCTGGAACTAACCTATTAACAAGATGCCGAAGTGCCGGTTCTGTTTCTAGCTGTTTTTGGTTTCGAAATCCTAGTAACGAAATATTCTCGGAATTGGACGAAACGAAGACCCAGGGCCCTATTTTTCCACGGAGCTTCGAGAAGACCGAAGAACACACGAAGTGGGGCCACGAGGTGGCCAGGCTATAGGGCGGCGCGGCCCAAGCCCTGGCCGCGCCGACCTATAGCGTGGGCCCCTCGTGACGCCCCTTGACCTGCCCTTCCGCCTACTTAAAGCCTCCGTCGCGAAACCCCTGAGGCGAAAAACCACGATACGGAAAACCTTACTGAGACGCCGTCGCCGCCGATCCCATCTCGGGGGATTCCGGAGATCTCCTCCGGCACCCTCGCCGGAGAGGGGATTCATCTCCCGGAGGACTCTACACCGCCATGGTCGCCTCCGGAGTGATGAGTGAGTAGTTCACCCCTGGACTATGGGTCCATAGCGAGTAGCTAGATGGTTGTCTTCTCCTCATTGTGCTTCATTGTTGGATCTTGTGAGCTGCCTAACATGATCAAGATCATCTATCCGTAATACTCTATGTTGTGTTTGTCGGGATCCGATGGATAGAGAATACCATGTTATGTTAATTATCAAGTTATTACATATGTGTTGTTTATGATCTTGCATGCTCTCCGTTACTAGTAGAGGCTCTGGCCAAGTTTTTGCTTTTAACTCCAAGAGGGAGTATTTATGCTCGATAGTGGGTTCATGCCTGCATTGACACCTGGGACAGTGACGGAAAGTTCTAAGGTTGTGTTGTGCTGTTGCCACTAGGGATAAAACATTGGCGCTATGTCCGAGGATGTAGTTGTTGATTACATTACGCACCATACTTAATGCAATTGTACGTTGCTTTGCAACTTAATACTGGAAGGGGTTCGGACGATAACCCGAAGGTGGACTTTTTAGGCATAGATGCAGTTGGATGGCGGTCTATGTACTTTGTCGTAATGCCCAATTAAATCTCACTATACTTATCATGTCATGTATGTGCATTGTTATGCCCTCTCTATTTGTCAATTTCCCGACTGTAATTTGTTCACCCAACATGCTTTTATCTTATGGGAGAGACACCTCTAGTGAACTCGTGGACCCCGGTCCATTCTTTAATACTCGAAATACAAATCTGCTGCAATACTTGTTTTTACTATTTTCTCTGCAAACAATCATCTTCCACACAATACGGTTAATCCTTTGTTACAGCAAGCCGGTGAGATTGACAACCTCACTGTTTCGTTGGGGCAAAGTACTTTGGTTGTGTTGTGCAGGTTCCACGTTGGCGCCGGAATCTCTGGTGTTGCGCCGCACTACATCCCGCCGCCATCAACCTTCAACGTGCTTCTTGGCTCCTCCTGGTTCGATAAACCTTGGTTTCTTTCTGAGGGAAAACTTGCTGCTGTGCGCATCATACCTTCCTCTTGGGGTTGCCCAACGAACGTGTGAAATACACGCCATCAAGCTCCTTTTCTGGCGCCGTTGCCGGGGAGATCAAGACACGCTGCAAGGGGAGTCTCCACTTCTCAATCTCTTTACTTTGTTTTTGTCTTGCTTTATTTTATTTACTACTTTGTTTGCTGCATTATATCAAAATACAAAAAAATTAGTTGCTAGCTTTACTTTATTTGCTATCTTGTTTGCTATATCAAAAACACAAAAAAATTAGTTTACTTGCATTTACTTTATCTAGTTTTCTTTATTTGCTACCGCTAAAATGAGTAATCCCGAAGTTGAAGTTCGTTCATTTAAGCAACAAGGGGGAGAATCCTATATAACTAAGAAGTTCATCCCCACTATCTTATTTCTCTCAACATGCAGCTATGCCACCTCAGCGGTCCCACCAAAGCTGCACAAACTAATCACCACATGCACCTCAGCCTCCACATGCAGGATGTCCACCTAAGCATACATGCCACTTCAGCAAATTCTATGACATTCCTTTTTCGAAAGTAAATAGTCCTTTTGTATCGTTCTCATAGAGTTTACACGCGTCTCTGTGTAGAAACGAACGACGATTCAAGTATATGTAACCGACGATGAAGCTAGGCAGGTGAGTTCTTGAACTTGAAGTCTCTTCCGTTCACCAATCACCATCTGCATGCCTGCATGTTCTCGATCTGACTGTCCCTCTCCCTCGATTCCACTTTGCAACCTACAAAGCCAAGACACACCTCTCAGCTTCCCTGTTGTTGCCTATATATATGCTTCCCGATTCACTCATAATCCGCACAGCTCTGCGCCCCAGGCCTCCTGCCCATCAGCACTCTGCGATTAGTTCTATCGACTTCGCATGCTCCCGCATGGACTGCCTGGATGCAGCCTGTGAAGAAGCTGAGGAAGCACATGCTCTGTGCGCTCCAACCATCGTCCCTCCCCATGAACCATAAGGTAGCAGATTTGCCTTTGTTTTGCTCATGCTTTTTCAGAAATAGTAATGACTTGGAATGACACGATCGATGCTTACCAAGTGTTTACCAAAACTGACAAGCAGGATGAGCACCATCGTTGCTTCTTTTCTTGCATCTGGATAGGATTTGTTTTGGTAGTAGCTTTAATTTTCTTCTCTTCCCTATCAGGCCTTTCCACTTTTTGTTCTGTTGCCGGTTTTCCTCTGAATTTGCATCTATGATGTTTCTTACAGTAGCATAAACTCTGCTCCTTCCAACAGGTTAAGGTACAAGTGCTCTTCTAAACAAGTCATTGTATTAGAGCTAAAAATTCAAGGTATATGTTTTTAGTTTTGCAGAATTTAATACATGAACATCTTAAATAGTATGTTACGATCGAACCTGCTTTTTTTAATTGCAACGCACAGGTAAGGAGAAATCCTATTGACTGATTCAAGAAATGATTCACCAAGGTAAAAATATATGCGTGCTTGATTTAGATTCTGTAGAAAAAATCATAACTGCAGCATCATCATGCTCATTTGGAGAAGGTATGATAACTATTTTTTAACGTTTAATCAATGCGATTTTGTCTTCTTTGTTCGTTCATGCATTTTTTAAATGCGCATCATTCATTTATTTCTAGCAGAATGCAGCAAAAGCGAAGATGCGTTGTTTTGTTTCTTATCAAACAAAAACAAGTTTAAGAAGATGAGGTCAATGGTTTTAGTTTTATCGATCTGTTACCTCTTTCAAATTTTCTTCAAAATTGGTTTCACAACTAAATGTACTATACTTCTTTCAGGAAATTATATGCTTCACAGCTAAAACAAGTTTCACATAGTTTTGTTGCAAAAAGCTTTTAATTAGTTTGTTATGATATTTCCATTTAACATATATATTATTGTCGTGGGCTCATTACACAGTGTTGTAATATGTATTTGTGGTAAGTAATCATATTTATTCCAAGTTTCTAACTCTTATGTTTTTATTCCAAGGTTCTTCATATATTGAGTACTAAGGATCAGGACAAAATGTAACGTTGAGCTGCATTTCACAAGTAGCCTTAGACACATTTTAGTTGGCTACTTACCACCATCTACTTTGTAATCTGAGACTTCTAATATATGGGATTTATTTGCAGTTGTGGTAATCCCGATCGCGACAACTATGAGGCACTTAGCAGAATCTTTTTTTTAAAAGTTTCCTTTTCTACTCAATACATGTAAGATTCAGTTTGTAATTCTATAAATTTGTATGTACATAATGCCGCAACAACGTGCGGGGTATCATCTA
>NC_061508.1:347504318-347528612 GCF_022539505.1 Lolium rigidum
CGGTTTTTCCTCCAATTCCTGCGGATCAACATCTTCAAGATCAAGAGCCAACCTCACGGTGCTATTTGCAATGTCTTGGACGCTTCCATCACTCAGCTTTGCTTTACAGGGAAATAATTCGACTGTAATTGCGAACGTGGTGGCGAGAATCGGGCGCATCATCTCCCCTGTCAATGGTGGGCAGCGGCGGCGTAAGCAAGCAATTGACCCCCAAATCGGCCCCCAAATCGATAACGATAACATCAAAAGAAGGGGCGCATTACCGATTTGAAGCACCGACTCCTCCCTCCATCCGATTCAGCCCGCGCTCCTCTCGATCCGCCCGGATACGCCGATTCTAAATCGGCAACGAAGCTGAACATCAAGACAAGATCCGGGGGTATGAGACTAGGATTTCGCAATTACTCACTTGCAATGGCTCCACCGCCGCCGAGATAGACGCTCCGCCGCCGAAAAACTAGGCCCGCCGGCCGTCGGAGAAGAAGCCCGAGGCGCCGCCGCTCGCCGCCGCTCCCGGTTCACCACGCGCGAGTCGAGCTGACCGTTGAGTCGTGCGGGACCCTCGGTCGTGAACGGTTGACTCTACATGACCTGGACCATGGTGGACCCCACTTGTTATAACCCTCACTTGTCCTAACCTAATCGCATCCTAACTAAGTGTCTTAACCCGCGTCACCTGCCTGTCGCACGCGAGCTATTTCAACCAGAAAAAACGACGCATGGGAGCTATTTTAGCCAACTACGTCGCACCGTGGAGAATTTCACTCAACGACGTCGCATAGGAGCTATTGGCCCTCCCACGCGTGGCTCACGCGAGATCAGGGCACTTCAGATTCTCTAACTTGCCTTAGCCAAGGCAGAGATGACATGGTAGTAATTTAGAATTTCTCTGTACGACGGCTTCAGAGATGCAGAGATCTCGAGCTGGAGATACTTCCTCCATGCGTGCTGCCTGCCATCCATGATACGGTGATCCATGTCAAGTGAAGTG
Source organism: Lolium rigidum (assembly GCF_022539505.1). Classification (NCBI taxonomy): domain Eukaryota; kingdom Viridiplantae; phylum Streptophyta; class Magnoliopsida; order Poales; family Poaceae; genus Lolium; species Lolium rigidum. The sequence continues at coordinate 347,505,310 of NC_061508.1, forward strand.
TTAGCGCGTCTAGGGGTTTGGTGAGCCGTTCAGTTTGCACTGTGATTAGTTCAGATCCCAAAGTGTTGATTCTGTCTTAGTACCCAAGTGTCAAGTTTCTTTGTGCTCCTCGTGTATTTATAACTTTTTTTTGTGTGCTCCTCGTGTTCTTCATTGTAATAGTCGCCTGGGTCTTCAAGGTTCATACAACTCTGTTTTGTAAGGGCCTACTACAAAGCCCAGCACATGCACGATGCTACCAAATTGGGCTAGGCGGGTGTGCATGAATGGGTAGGAAACAAGATTAGAGGCATTGTGGGCCATGAGAATATTGAGGGATAAGGACGGCAGAAACACGCATTGGGCTAGACCTAAATCAGATCATTAGTTTTTTTTTTGAGGAAAATCAGCTCATTAGTGAGATGGCTCTTGTATTTTGGGCTATACTATAGAAACATGACCATTCTATGCATTAATTTCCACATTTAGGTAATTCCACTGTTTCTATAACATCTTAACATTCTAATAACGGCCACACTACAGCATCTTAACATTCTAATAAGTGTGCAAATAACCAAATCCTAGTGAAGTAACTACATCGATAGGTGTCGCTAGAGCTCGAGTGCAAAACACCCTAAGCACCATATCGATATGTAGTGATCACACAACTTTCTAATTGCGGATCAAACATCTAGGCACCAAGATTGAGGCATGGAGTGCGCCATAACTCACTACATATCCTCCAACCTAGGCACACTAGAGGATTTTGACAAGGCTATATGCATTAATTTCCACATTTAGGTAATTCCACTGTTTGGAGTCGGTTCAGCCCCTCAATCCCACGGACGAGGCTTGCCTGTGCCGCGGCTATGCGACGCGGCCGGTCCTTACGGTTATGTTTATTTTCCTCAGCTTGTCCCTTTTTCGATGTTTTAAAAATATTTAACATGGTATTTTCTCCGTATAAGACTGTGCTGGTGACGGCGGACGACATCTTCCACATCAGCACTTCACCAGGCAGGGATTCTCCTTCCATATTGGATCTCACCACGGTTGTGACCGCCAGAGAAAAGAAGTAGAACGCCGTCTGCCAGCGTCGACAGCAGCTACGCCGCGTCGACTTCTCGTGCGTTACCATTAGTCCATATCCATACAGGTTGGTTGTCGGTGTCGACTCTCTTTTGTTAATCAACCTTGTTCATGTGGCTACCAAAATCAACACCGACATGGTGGCACCTACACGTACATCCATTGATATGTTGGCGTTCTGGCCGGTTTTGTTTCTCCACCCGAGGATCCACGATCATGTATATGCTACCGTTTAGAGACTCAGACCACCACTACATCTCCATCACATTTGTCATGAAGTGGAGAAATTTCTCACCGAAACACGGGGTTCGCATATTCAGGAATTAACCTGCTTGCCGCACTCATCCTTGTGTGGCCATCTTCTTCGGCCTCTAGCTCCTGAAATTGATTTCTCCGCCGGTGAAAAGATAGACATACAGGAGATCGCCGGTGGTCGGTACGGGGCCGCTGCTCTCCTCAACACCATGATAGTGTTCTAGTTTTGTTCTGTGCTGGTGACAGCCATGAGGTCCACCGTCTGAAATCCCTGCTCGCTGGTGCGGAAGAATTCGCCGCCACCCGATGACCTTCTCTCCCTTCGGTGTTGCGTAAAAACTCGCCGGCCGTCACCATCAGTGCCTTTTACGAGGTAGACATTTATTACCAAGATATTTGCAAATTTGTTTTATCAGAAAATAGACATCGTGGAGCGAAAAAGAAACAGAGCCGCGCGATCCTAAAGGAACGGCCGCGTCGCACTGATGGTCGCACAATCGCGCCGCATGCAAGCCCCATCCCAATCCCACCACTTGCATCCCTATTATTATGGACCGATCCTTTAAAATAGTGTTGCGTCTTGTATGGCTGGTGGCACTTGGTCGGAAACCCCTATCTCACTTACACTCGCGAGATGTTTGTTTCATTGTGGGTATTATTGGCCTCGTGCGAGGACTTCTAAGATCAAATCGTGGCGAAAGCTATCATTTTGTGTACTCATGGCGAGTTAAAATGTTCGGAACAGTTTGTACTAGACATTTTTACCTTGTCATATGCTACTTTTTTAAATCAAATTACATAATTTGAATCCTGAATGTTATTAAAAGGTAAATTTGTTAGAAAAATTAGTAATATATACATCTCATGTATATTCGGAACATATGGGTCCTAGCATTAATGCATTTTGGGGCTAAACTAACGTTGTATTTGGCATAAATTTTAAATTTAATTTAGGATGTCTCGCATATGCTCTTATATGTATCTTTATTTTCCATAATATCATGAAATATCAGCTTAAATTTTTAGAGTACTTGGAATGTTTATGAGTCAGAGTAATAACTCACAGATGCTTCTAGAGTATAAGCCTACCCAGCTTAGGTGAAACTAAAAAAAAATCTAGATAGTTGTAAAATGACAAAGTTAAACCCGCAATTTTGGGGGTAAGTATACAAAACTTGCATTTTATTTTACTCAAATTAAGGCTCAAAAGAAAAATTCACCTAAAACTTACGGTTGTCTACCAAGTAGTTTATACAAGGTTTAGAAATTTTGGGAAGGTCGGAGCTAGATACAACAATTCAGACAAAGGACGCCGATGTAACTTTTTTTTTCTGGTTTAGTTATGGTTCTTTGTTGTTGTTCGTGTTTGTATTAGTTAGTTTATATATTGGGTATCTTGTTTAATCCATAGCATTATAGTTGTTCTGAACGGAAAGAGTAAAATGAGACGGAAACCAAAATCTTATTAACAAGGAAAATCAATTTAACCGCCTTCTTCTGCTCTCATCGAAGCTCGCACTATTTTCCCCGTGCCAACCGAGCTAAGTTATAGTTGAGAAAACAAACGACTACATCTAGTCGATAAATAAGTGAATGTTTAACTTTAACATTTATCCACAAATAAGTGGGTGTTTGTTGACATCGTTGGACATGTTTGTTGCAGAACAATCAGCAATAAATTTTCTCTTGTTTAACCGCTTTCAATGTAGCATTACTTTTAAAAAATACCCTTTTATTTTAAGTGAAGAAACTCAGCACCACGGGTTGATTTTTCAAAAACCGAGAGAAGAGATGCAAAAGTACCTTAGGGATGTTTTTATTTTTTTGAGGGTAAAACACAATATATTAAGCTAGCAAGCCGCCTTATTAAAAATCTCAGGGATGTTGGATGCATATGGGACGACGCGGAGGATAATCCCTGATTGAGCGGCCAACGCGTTGCGAGACAACACGGATCATTTGCGAATGCAAATGAATTTTGGCAATCAGTAACCTAAATGTTTTGGTTATGCGATAAGAAAGTATTCGAGAAAGACACTTCCAAAAGTTGTGGTTCCATGAAACACAAACCTTCATATTATTTGTTAGTCCAAAATATCTCGGAATTAAAGAGCCCCTCTCCAAAATGGGGCGTGGAGCTGCATGCAGGCGCTATCACGCGAAAGCTAGCCGCGCGCCCGTCGACGAGCAGGCGGTGGACACGGCTCCGTCGTGGCCGCCTTGTTTTCTTCCCACCGATCTTGCCCGACCTCGCGCTGTTTTTTCTGTTCTTTTTTATTTTGGTGTCGACCGGGCTATCATTTTCGCCGTCGATTCCCCACGAGGCAACGAACGCTTCGCCAAAGTTCGCTCTGGCCAAGTTGGAGAGGCTGCACAATGCACCAGTATATGTATATCTCAATATCTGTATACTGCCAGTACCACGGCAGGAAGTGGCCTACGGATCGGAGGGGTAGTGTGTCGGACCGAGTTGACAGGACAGGTTCCCGTCCCGAGTCCCGACCAGGTTCTCTATCTTGATCAGTTCATAATATACTATACGAGTATTATTACTCTATACTACTATTATTTTGATCTAGCTGCTATTGTTTTGTTGGCTCGACAAAAAAAAAACAGCTCCGGGTCGCACGCACGTGCGGCTCTAGGACGATCCCATACCGCACAGGTCCTCCGCGCCAGGCTTCTCTCGCCGTCGGTGACGGCGGCACCCTGGTCGGCAAACGTTGGGTGCTGCTCGAGAAGAGGGCCGGTCGGGAGCGGCTGATGGCGCAGCGGTTGGGTTGGGGGCGATGTCGGGTGCCGTTGGTGCGGCGGACGGGAGGATCCAGGCAGTTGGTGCGGCGATGTCCCGGGCTCAATCTGGGCCCGTCCGAGCCTGATCTCGGTCAAAGGATGGCCCTCTTGCAGGGCAGCGCTGCTAGCTACCCGTCGTTCGGCAGCCGTTGTCGGATTCTATGCTCATCGTCTCCTCTGCGGCCGGCTAATGGCGTGGGGTCTGCTAGCCTAGCATGAACAAAGGTTGAGGTTCTAGGGGTTCTCTTAGGGCTCGTTTGGCTGTTGGACCCGAAATTCCACGGGAAAAGATTCCCGGTCGGTAATAGACTAAAACAGGAGCAAAACACCGGGATTCTATTCCCGACCTCCGGACTAGGGGAAAAATCTCCCCGGGAAAAGACCGGGAACCCGCCGGGATTTGAGTAACCAAACAAGCCCTTAAGGGAAGATGAAAACCTGCTCGAGGCATGTTCTTCTTGACCTGGTTGAAGTGGTGAGTTTTGGACACTGGTGGAAAAAGGGCCTTTGGTCGCGGTTCGCAACTGCCATTAGTCGCGGTTGCGCAACCGCGACCAAATAGGCGCGACTAAAGGCCCCCCCCTTTAGTCGCGGTTCCTTACGAACCGCGACTAAAGGCCCGTCCACGTGGGCGGCAGGCGAGCGCCAGGGCGGAGGACCTTTAGTCGCGGTTCTTCCGGCCAGCCGCGACTAAAGGCCTCACGCAGGGTTTAGGGTTCCCCCCCCCAAACCTGGTTTCTTTTTAATTTGTATTGTTTTATTTCTTTTGGGTTTTAATTTTGAAGGAGTTTCACATATTCTACGGTACTACATATATACATGCATATGAATGTACAATTTCAAACAAATTTGAAATTAGAACAAAAAGAATTCAAGAGGAATATACAATATATATTCAATATCGGATGACCATATACAATTTTGAACAAGTTTCCATCCATAATTTAGTGCATATGAAGTTCTACGTCCTCTACGTAGTGTTCTCCTCTAGGATCGATGACTTCCCTCGCGAACCATCCAGCTAGTTCCTCTTGAAGTGGTCGGAAGCGAGCTTCCGGACTAAGCGTCTTCCGGAGGTTATTCCTCTTGATGTTGGTCTCATCCGACTGGTCCCGCTCATTGGTGTATCTCCGGATCCTCTCACAAACATAGTATCCACATAGATTGGTCCCCGGTGGCTGAATATCCCCAGTCGTCCGCACTGCCCTTCTAAATTGTAGCTCCTTTTTGAATTCACCGACCTTTTGATCTACGAACCGTCTCCAAACCCTACGAGGTAAAGAGAATTAAATGAACAAGAGAGTTATTAATTAGTTACTTGATATTAGGAAATGAACGAAATAGGCCGATCGATATAGAGCGCAAATGAATGAAAATAATTACTTTTGCATCATTTTTCTCATGTCGGCCCAAATCGCCGCATCCATATTCGGAGAGTCGTGGATGAGAACTGTGGAGGTGTGAAATTGAATTACCATCGGAATCCGGTGGAACCTGCGGACACGATACATGCACAGATCATGCATAACTCATCGATTAGCCACATATCATGCATGGAGTAAACAAAAGAGAATGTGCTCAAGACAGAAACACTCACCCAAAATGGTAAGGAAATAGAATATCACTTTTGAGTTCCTGTTTTCTAAGAAACCGCCACGAGTCTTCCTCCACGTCGGCGGGGTGGTGTTCTAACACATATGAATTAACGATGTGTGGGTCAATGAACCCAACATCATGGATGTTCCTTATTCGCATTTCCCGCTTCTTCATTCTGCATAATAGCGTACACAACAAGATAGTTAGGACAATATATAGTGCGGGCAATGAACGAGATGGGGTAGAAATTAATAAATCACTTACGAACGTAGCAACCGATGATAGATTTGTCGAGGTCGCGCAGATTGAACAGCTGGAACAATTCACTCCGATGAATTGTTATATAGTAATGTTTGATGTGATGCTCATATCTAACTTCCGCATAAAAATAGTCTTTGGCGTTTTTAAGTTTTATGTAACCCTTGTACCAATTTAGCGAGACCTTTCATTTGTCGAGGTAGATCCTCTTCCTGCGCGAGGCTCGACGAGAGGGCCATTCTTCACATATGTAAATACTACGTCCTTCATTGGCGCCTCATCAAGGCCTAACGAGTGCACGAAGAGTGATACCTAAGGTGGCCGCTTGTTCTCCGGCACTCGTTACAGTCAATCCATGTGCTGCCGCAGCTGCTATGATATCGGGGGCATCCGGACCGGCGGCTTGCACAATGAGCGGGGCGATCGATTGTTTACTTTGTTCCCCGAGCTGGGCAACTTCTTTCCCCCTTTCTAATTTTTTCTCGGCCTCCTCCAAGGCTTTCTTCTCCTGCTTCTCCGCCAACTCTTGGTTCCTCTTGAACGCGAGTGCTTGCCTACGAAGTTCACGTGCATAGTCGTCGAGCGGATTCTTTGCGGCTTGGGACGGTGTGTTCAAAAATGACTTAGCCCACTTCTTTTGCTCATCAGAAAATACTGGCTTGGGCTCGGGCTCTGTTTTCTTCTTGCAGCTCGCCTTCCATTTCTCTAAATCAGCAGCCGCGCCCGCCTCGACTTCCTCGGCACTACATTCCCAAGGCCTCGTGGGGAGAGGCTTCAGTGATACCTCCGGTACCTTTGTTTTCTTAGGTACGTAAGGGTCCGGGTTAATAATCCAGGACTGCTGCTTCTGCTTCTTCGCCGGAGGTGGATTGGGGGCGGCATCGCTTACCCGCCGGGGCGGACTAGGGGCGGCGGCTGCTTACCCGCCGGAGGTGAATTGGGGGCGGCGTCGGCCCTCGTGAAGGAGGTGTAGGTGAAGCACCACCACCACCACCGCCACCGCCGCCACCACCACCACCGTAGGGGGTGGACTTGTTGGCGCCTCGCCCGGAAACTTGATAAACTTCTTCTGCCATAGAATGAACTGGCGCTTGACATCTCCAAGTCTTGTCGCCCCTTCGGGTGTAGCAATGTCAATGTCCGAGGTCCTCAAACCCTTGGACTATGTCCTCCACCGTGACACGAGCATAGCCATCTTGAATGGGGTTGTTGTAGTGGAGTGCTCCGAGTGGTAAAGCACCGCCGATGGCTACCTTCATGGACATGTTCCCGATAGGATAATACGGATGACATGCTTTCATCTCCTTTATATCGTCCACGGGGTAGCGAGGAGGCTCCGGTGCAGTAATTTCGACCACCGGAGGCTCCGGTGCGGTAATTTCGATCGTCGGTGCACCAGCCGATGGGGCCTCCGTGGAAGCCACGCTGCTTCTCCGCGGCTGGCCGCTTCCGAGATCCAATGGATGATCTTCATGCCGCGCCCGAGCTGCATCTCTTTCGGCTACTAGTACACTCACGGTTTTCTTCATGACATCCATTTCCGATGCCAACCGCGCCACAACATCTGCTTCCCGATCCATCTTTCTCTTACGGCTTCTGTAACCGTACGGGTCATCGTTATGGGGGAACCCTATTTTCCATGGAATGTGCCCCATGCCTCGTACACGTCCTCCGTGTTCAGGATTCCCGAGGGCTTTTGTCGTGGCGTCGTTCTCTCTGTTGAACTTGATCCTCCCCTCTTGAGCATCCCTCATTGCCTCAATAAGCTTTTGGGTGGGTGTAATTATTTTTCCCTGGTAAACACACTCCCCTGTCTCCGGGTTCAGCGATCCCCCATGCCCGTACCACCAGCTTTTGGCCCTTGGGTCCCATTCCTCCGTACCTGGACGGATTCCTCGCGTCCTCAGCTCGTTCTCCATCTTCTCCCACCTAGTCTGCCAAAAGCGATACCCTCCTGGCCCCATTTTATGATTGTACTCCTTCTTGGCCGCATTATCCTTATTTTTTCGATATTTCAAGGAACTGCTCCGATTTCTTTTGCTTCACAAATTCTGGCCAATCATGTTGCAGTTTCTCATATTGTCCTTTGAAATCCGGAGTCTTGCCCTGCTTGACAAAGTCATGGGCTAGATTTTGCTTGTATTTCCGGAATGCATTGGACATCTTAGAAAGAGCGAACTCGTTTGACTAGCTTGCACCTCTCCTTGTTTTCCGCAATCTTGTTACCCTCCTCATCGTATTTGCGGTATTCCGGAGGTAGAACGAAATGTTCCATAAGCTTTTTGAAGCAATCTTTTTTGTTCTCTTATCGACAAAAGTGAAACCAACACGTGCCTTCTTTGGCTCATTCCACTCCTGGACGGTGATCGAGACGTTGTCTCTAACAACGGCTCCGCATTGGCTGATAAACTTGGTGGCGTTCTTGCTAGGCTCCAGCGGCCTGCCGGTTGCTTCCTCGACAACATCGATGGTGCATGTTTCTCCTGCTTTCATCGTCTTGGTTGCGCCACGCTTTGACGACGACGTACTCGATTGTTTCGACGATCCGGCCGAGGGCTAAAATAAGAAAGAGAGGCGCGCGCGTTAGTACACACATATTTATTCAAATCAGTTAGTTTGTATCACCAGAGGCTCAATGTATATATATATATACCTCGGCGCCGGAGGTGGTTGCTACTTCCAATTGAAGATCGTCGTTTATCGACGTTTCTTCGGCACCATCTTGCTGACCATGCCCTTCATCTTCACCCTCAAGGTTCAGATAAGAAGAGATATCATCTTCTTCTTGTCCGGTCGGAACATATAGAACATCGCCTTTTATGATGCCGAAGATATGTTCTTCAGCGTCCGGATCATAGTTGTCCATAATCGGGTCAGCTCTATCGTCCGCCATATGTCGATCCCGAAAACATGTAGTCAAAACAAATTAATTAAGTGAAGAAGGGGGGCGGTGGCGGTGGCGAAAGGGCGGTGGCAAAAGGAGGGGGCGAGGAAGGGGTGGGAGAGGGTGTCGCGGTAGAGCGCGAGACGGGGCGGCGATTAAAGACGTGGTGTCGGTGACGGTGGCGGTGCCGAAAGGGCAGTGGCGGTGCCGAGGACAACACACATAACCCTCGCCGCCCCCTCTCGATCCAAAAAAAAACACCGCGCGTATACGAAGGGGGCGACGAGGGGATCGTTGCCCCCTCCATATACGCGCGCGGTGGTTAAGTCAAATTTGAGTTTTTTTTAAGTCAAATTGTAGTTCTTTTTTGAGACATAATTTTTAAGTCAATTTTTTGTTTTTTAAAGTCAAATTTTAGTTTTTTTAAAAAATCTTTTTTAAGTCAATTTTTAGTTTTTTTTACACAAACTTTTTTAAGTCAATTATTAGTTTTTTTAAATCAAATTTTAGTACAAAATAACATCCCAAATTTTGTTAAATTTATAGAGTTAATGTCAAAACTAAATATATAGTACATAATTCAAATTTTGTTAAATTTATAGAGTTAATGTTGTTATAAGATAGAGATTTAATTTTGTTAAATTTATAGGGGCGCCCCACACACGTACAGTATACACGCGGGGTCGGCGGGCGATCGATGGCGCGCGGCGGCGGGGCGGACGCGGTGGGGTGTGCGAGGACACGAGACGATGTACAACGTCCGGGCGGCCAGGGCGCGCAACAACGACGCGGCGAGGGCGACGGGGCGACGACGACGACGACGCGAGGGCGACGGCGATTTAGTCGCGATTTCTCTTAAGTTACAAATTTTTAGTTACAATTTAAATTACAAAGTTTAGTTACACTTTTAATTACAAAGTTTAGTTACAATTTAAATTACAATGTTTAGTTACACTTTAAATTACAAATTTCCGTTACAATTTTTGTTAAAAAAAACTAAAAAAATCCTCTCTCCTCTCTTCTCTCTCCTCTCCCTCTCTCTGTGTTACACACACACGCATATGCAGGGCGGCCGGGCGCGCGTGCGCCGGCGCCGCCGCGGCCATCTATGGCCAGGGAGGGCGCGGCGGCGAACGGTGGCCAGGGAGGGTGCGGCGGTGAGCGGCCATCTGTGGCCAGGGAGGGCGCGGCGGCGAACGGTGGCCAGGGAGGGCGAGGCGGCGAACGGTGGCCAGGGAGAGGCAGGCGGTGGAGGGGCGGCGAGAAGGAAGGGGGCGAGACGAACGGCGGTGTGGCTCTCCTCCGGCGGCGGCGTGGCTCCTCCGGCGGTGGCGTCGAGGGCGATGTACGGCGGCGTCGAGGGCGACGGCGGCAGACCTTCGGGGCGCGCGAGATGAGGACGGTGATGGCGTGTATTTCACACGTTCGTTGGGCAACCCCAAGAGGAAGGTATGATGCGCACAGCAGCAAGTTTTCCCTCAGAAAGAAACCAAGGTTTATCGAACCAGGAGGAGCCAAGAAGCACGTTGAAGGTTGATGGCGGCGGGATGTAGTGCGGCGCAACACCGGAGATTCCGGCGCCAACGTGGAACCTGCACAACACAACCAAAGTACTTTGCCCCAACGAAACAGCTGAGGTTGTCAATCTCACCGGCTTGCTGTAACAAAGGATTAACCGTATTGTGTGGAAGATGATTGTTTGCAGAGAAAACAGTAAAAACAAGTATTGCAGACAGATTTGTATTTCAGTATTAAAGAATTGGACCGGGGTCCACGAGTTCACTAGAGGTGTCTCTCCCATAAGACGAACAGCATGTTGGGTGAACAAATTACAGTTGGGCAATTGACAAATAAAGAGAGCATGACAATGCACATACATATCATGATGAGTATAGTGAGATTTAATTGGGCATTACGACAAAGTACATAGACCGCCATCCAACTCGCATCTATGCCTAAAAGTCCACCTTCGAGGTTATCGTCCGAACCCCCTCCGAGTATTAAGTTGCAAAGCAACGGACAATTGCATTAAGTATGGTGCGTAATGTAATCAACAACTACATCCTTAGACATAGCATCAATGTTTTATCCCTAGTGGCAACAGCACAACACAACCTTAGAACTTTTCATCACTCGTCCCAGTGTCAATGCAGGCATGAACCCACTATCGAGCATAAGTACTCCCTCTTGGAGTTAAAAGTAAAAACTTGGCCGAGCCTCTACTAGAAACGGAGAGCATGCAAGATCATAAACAACACATAAGCATAACTTTGATAATCAACATAACAAGTATTCTCTATTCATCGGATCCCAACAAACGCAACATATAGAATTACATATAGATGATCTTGATCATGATAGGCAGCTCACAAGATCCGACAATGATAGCACAATGGGGAGAAGACAACCATCTAGCTACTGCTATGGACCCATAGTCCAGGGGTAGACTACTCACTCATCACTCCGGAGGCGACCATGGCGGTGTAGAGTCCTCCGGGAGATGATTCCCCTCTCCGGCAGGGTGCCGGAGGCGATCTCCGAGGATCCCCCGAGATGGGATCGGCGGCGACGGCGTCTCAGTAAGGTTTTCCGTATCGTGGCTCTCGGTACTGGGGGTTTCGTCACAGAGGCTTTAAGTAGGCGGAAGGGCAAGTCAAGAGGTGGCACGGGGGCCCACACCATAGGCCGGCGCGGCCAGGGGTGGGGCCGCGCCGCCCTAGGGTTTGGCCACCCCGTGGCCCCTCTTCGTCTCGTCTTCGGTCTTCCGGAAGCTTCGTGAGAAAATAGGCCTCCGGGCTTTTATTTCGTCCAATTCCGAGAATATTTCTTTACTAGGATTTCTGAAACCAAAAACAGCAGAAAACAAGAATCGGCACTTCGGCATCTTGTTAATAGGTTAGTTCCGGAAAATGCACGAATATGACATAAAGTGTGCATAAAACATGTAGATAACATCAATAATGTGGCATGGAACACAAGAAATTATCGATACGTTGGAGACGTATCAGCATCCCCAAGCTTAGTTCTGCTCGTCCCGAGCAGGTAAAACGATAACAAAGATTAATTTCTGGAGTGACATGCCATCATAAACTTGATCATACTATTTGTAAAGCATATGTAGAGAATGCAGCGATCAAAACAATGGTGATGACATGAGTAAACAAGTGAATCATAAAGCAAAGACTTTTCATGAATAGTACTTCAAGACAAGCATCAATAAGTCTTGCATAAGAGTTAACTCATAAAGCAATAATTCAAAGTAAAGGTATTGAAGCAACACAAAAGAAGATTAAGTTTCAGCGGTTGCTTTCAACTTGTAACATGTATATCTCATGGATATTGTCAACATAGAGTAATATAATAAGTGCAATAAGCAAGTATGTAGGAATCAATGCACAGCTCACACAAGTGTTTGCTTCTTGAGGTGGAGAGAAATAGGTGTACCGACTCAACATTGAAAGTAAAAGAATGGTCCTCATAGAGGAAAAACATCGATTGCTATATTTGTGCTAGAGCTTTGATTTTGAAAACATGAAACAATTTTGTCAACGGTAGTAATAAAGCATATGCATCATGTAAATTATATCTTATAAGTTGCAAGCCTCATGCATAGTGTACTAATAGTGCTCGCACCTTGTCCTAATTAGCTTGGACTACCCGGATTATCACCGCAATACATATGCTTTAACCAAGTTTCACAAAGGGGTACCTCTATGCCGCCTGTACAAAGGTCTAAGGAGAAAGCTCGCATTTGGATTTCTCGCTTTTGATTATTCTCAACTTAGACATCCATACCGGGACAACATAGACAACGGATAATGGACTCCTCTTTTAATGCTTTAAGCATTTGACAACAATTAATTCTTTTCTCATTAGAGATTTGAGGATGTTTGTCCAAAACTGAAACTTCCACCATGAATCATGGCTTTAGTTAGCGGCCCAATGTTCTTCTCTCACAATATGCATGCTCAAACCATTCAACTCAGTGTAGATCGCCCTTACTTCGGACAAGACGAACATGCATAGCAACTCACATGAAATTCAACAATGAGTTGATGGCGTTCCCCAGTAAACATGGTTATCGCACAACAAGCAACTTAATAAGAGATAAAGTGCATAATTACATATTCAATACCACAATAGTTTTTAAGCTATTTGTCCCATGAGCTATATATTGCAAAGGTGAATGATGGAATTTTAAAGGTAGCACTCAAGCAATTTACTTTGGAATGGCGGGAAAATACCATGTAGTATAGGTAGGTATGGTGGACACAAATGACATAGTGGTTGGCTCAAGTATTTTGGATGCATGAGAAGTATTCCCTCTCGATACAAGGTTTAGGCTAGCAAGGCTATTTGAAACAAACACAAGGATGAACGGTACAGCAAAACTCACATAAAAGACATATTGTAAACATTATAAGGCTCTACACCGTCTTCCTTGTTGTTCAAACTCAAAACTAGAAATTATCTAGACCTTAGAGAAACCAAATATGCAAACCAAATTTTAGCATGCTCTATGTATTTCTTCATTAATGGGTGCAAAGCATATGATGCAAGAGCTTAAACATGAGCACAACAATTGCCAAGTATCACATTACCCAAAACATTTATAGCAATTACTACATGTATCATTTTCCAATTCCAACCATATAACAATTTAACGAAGGAGAAACTTCGCCATGAATACTATGAGTAGAAACCAAGGACATATTTGTCCATATGTACAGCGGAGTGTGTATCTCTCCCATAAAGTGAATGCTAGGATCCATTTTATTCAAACAAAACAAAAACAAAAACAAACCGACGCTCCAAGAAAAAGCACATAAGATGTGGCCGAATAAAAATATAGTTTCAGGGGAGGAACCTGATAGTTTGTTGATGAAGAAGGGGATGCCTTGGGCATCCCCAAGCTTAGACGCTTGATTCTTCTTGATATATGCAGGGGTGAACCACCGGGTGCATCCCCAAGCTTAGAGCTTTCACTCTCCTTGATCATGTTGCATCATACTCCTCTCTTGATCCTTGAAAACTTCCTCCACACCAAACTCGAAACAACTCATTAGAGGGTTAGTGCACAATATAAATTGACATATTCAGAGGTGACACAATCATTCTTAACACTTCTGGACATTGCATAATGCTACTGGACATTAGTGGATCAAAGAAATTCATCCAACATAGCGAAAGAGGCAATGCGAAATAAAAGGCAGAATCTGTCAAAACAGAACAGTTCGTATTGACGAATTTTAAAATGGCACCAGACTTGCTCAAATGAAAATGCTCAAATTGAATGAAAGTTGGGTACATATCTGAGGATCATGCACGTAAATTGGAATAATTTTCTGAGCTTCCTGCAGGGCAGTGGGCTCAGATTCGTGACAGCAAAGAAATCTGGAACTGCGCAGTAATCCAAATCTAGTACTTACTTTTCTATCAACGGCTTAACTTGGCACAACAAAACTCAAAACTAAGATAAGGAGAGGTTGCTACAGTAGTAAACAACTTCCAAGATACAAAATAAAAACAAAGTGCTGTAGGTAAAAACATGGGTTGTCTCCCATAAGCGCTTTTCTTTAACGCCTTTCAGCTAGGCGCAGAAAGTGTGTATCAAGTATTATCGAATGGTGGTGCATTCTCAGCGAGGTGTGGAGTTTTCTCAACTAGGCATATTATATTAGATACATAAGTTTTAGCATCTCCCTTTTCATTAGTCTTAGGTGTGCTACTCTCATCAAACAAATTTTCAGGAACAAGCCAAGCATAATTATTTTCTAGTGCATCATTCATAGCTAGGAGCTTGCATGGTATTGGTGCTTTGATCTCCTCACCATCATCAATATTATTAGTGTATCTTATTCTATCCATATCCATCTTTTCAAGGAGACTCGCAAAATTAGTAGGAGAACCAAGCATATTAAATTTAGCAAAGACCTTTCTAGCTTCTCTTGCTAGACCACCAAATTCTCTAAGAAGGGTTTCTAAAACAAAATCTTTCTTTTCCCCTTCTTCCATATCACTAAGTGTGAAAAACATATGTTGGATTATAGGATTGAGATTAACAAATTTGGTTTCCAACAAGCGAACTAAATGCGCGGCAGCAATTTCATAAGTAGGCGCAAGGTCTACCAAGTGTCTATCCTCAAAATCATCAATAGTACTAACATGGTTGAAGAATTCTTCTATATTATTTCTCCCAACTATAGACCCACGTCCTACCGGTATGTTCTTTGTGGTAAAATTAAAAGGAAACATGATGAAATAAGTAAAGTAAATGCTAGTAACTAATTTTTTTGTGTTTTCGATATAGCAAACAAGATAGCAAATAAAGTAAAACTAGCAACTAATTTTTTTTGTGTTTTGATTTAGTGCAGCAAACAAAGTAGTAAATAAAATAAAGCAAGACAAAAACAAAGTAAAGAGATTGAGAAGTGGAGACTCCCCTTGCAGCGTGTCTTGATCTCCCCGGCAACGGCGCCGTAAAAAGAGCTTGATGGCGTGTATTTCACACGTTCGTTGGGCAACCCCAAGAGGAAGGTATGATGCGCACAGCAGCAAGTTTTCCCTCGTAAAGAAACCAAGGTTTATCGAACCAGGAGGAGCCAAGAAGCACGTTGAAGGTTGATGGCG
Source organism: Lolium rigidum (assembly GCF_022539505.1). NCBI lineage: Eukaryota > Viridiplantae > Streptophyta > Magnoliopsida > Poales > Poaceae > Lolium > Lolium rigidum. The sequence goes on from NC_061508.1 coordinate 347,520,794, forward strand.
GCGGGATGTAGTGCGGCGCAACACCGCAGATTCCGGCGCCAACGTGGAACCCGCACAACACAACCAAAGTACTTTGCCCCAACGAAACAGCTGAGGTTGTCAATCTCACCGGCTTGCCGTAACAAAGGATTAACCGTATTGTGTGGAAGATGATTGTTTGCGGAGAAAACAGTAAAAACAAGTATTGCAGCAGATTTGTATTTCAAGTATTAAAGAATTGGACCGGGGTCCACAGTTCACTAGAGGTGTCTCTCCCATAAGACGAACAAGCATGTTGGGTGAACAAATTACAGCTTGGGCAATTGACAAATAAAGAGAGCATGACAATGCACATACATATCATGATGAGTATAGTGAGATTTAATTGGGCATTACGACAAAGTACATAGACCGCCATCCAACCGCATCTATGCCTAAAAAGTCCACCTTCAAAGTTATCGTCCGAACCCCCTCCAAGCATTAAGTTGCAAAGCAACGCACAATTGCATTAAGTATGGTGCGTAATGTAATCAACAACTACATCCTTAGACATAGCATCAATGTTTTATCCCTAGTGGCAACAAGACAACACAACCTTAGAACTTTCTGTCACTCGTCCCGGTGTCAATGCGTGCATGAACCCACTATCGAGCATAAGTACTCCCTCTTGGAGTTAAAAGTAAAAACTTGGCCGAGCCTCTACTAGAAACGGAGAGCATGCAAGATCATAAACAACACATAAGCATAACTTTGATAATCAACATAACAAGTATTCTCTATTCATCGGATCCCAACAAACGCAACATATAGAATTACATATAGATGATCTTGATCATGATAGGCAGCTCACAAGATCCGACAATGATAGCACAATGGGGAGAAGACAACCATCTAGCTACTCGCTATGGACCCATAGTCCAGGGGTAGACTACTCACTCATCACTCCGGAGGCGACCATGGCGGTGTAGAGTCCTCCGGGAGATGATTCCCCTCTCCGGCAGGGTGCCGGAGGCGATCTCCGGGATCCCCCGAGATGGGATCGGCGGCGACGGCGTCTCGGCAAGGTTTTCCGTATCGTGGCTCTCGGCATCGGGGGTTTCGTCACGGAGGCTTTAAGTAGGCGGAAGGGCAAGTCGAGAGGCGGCACGGGGGCCCACACCATAGGCCGGCGCGGCCGGGGGTGGGGCCGCGCCGCCCTAGGGTTTGGCCACCCCGTGGCCCCTCTTCGTCTCGTCTTCGGTCTTCCGGAAGCTTCGTGAGAAAATAGGCCTCCGGGCTTTTATTTCGTCCAATTCCGAGAATATTTCTTTACTAGGATTTCTGAAACCAAAAACAGCAGTAAAACAAGAATCGGCACTTCGGCATCTTGTTAATAGGTTAGTTCCAGAAAATGCACGAATATGACATAAAGTGTGCATAAAACATGTAGATAACATCAATAATGTGGCATGGAACACAAGAAATTATCGATACGTTGGAGACGTATCAGACGGCGAATTCGAAGAACTGGAAGAAGATGAAGTGGGCGCACGGAGTTTGAGTATTTATACTCGTAGGCCTTTAGCCGCAGTTGGGGACACCAACCGCGACTAAAGGTCACCCTTTAGTCGCGGTTGGTGTCCCCAACCGCGACTAAAGGCTTTTTTCGCCCGTTTTTGCGGTTCCCGCGGAAACGACCTTTTGTCGCGGTTGGGGAGACCAACGGCGACTAAAGGTGCTTTTTCAGATTCATTTAAAAAATTAAACTAATACATTTCAAATTTTTTAAAATACAAATAATATATCAAAAAATCAGAAAAATAAAACTAATTCAATTTAAAATCTTAAAAATACAAATATTATATCAAAAAAATTAGAAAAATAAAACTAATTCATTTCAAAATCTTAAAAATACAAATAATATATCAAAAAATTCAGAAAAATAAAACTAATTCAATTAAAATCTTAAATATACAAATAATATATCAAGAAAAATTAGAAAACTAAAACTAATTCATTTCAAAATCTTAAAAATACAAATAATATATCAAAAAAGTCAGAAAAATAAAACTTATTAAATTCAAAATCTTAAAAGTACATATAATATATCAAAAAAGTTAGAAAAATAAAACTAATTCATTTCAAAATCTTAAAAATACAAATAATATATCAAAAAATTCAGAAAAATGAAACTAATTCAATTCAAAATGTTGAAAATACAAATAATACATCAATAAATTCAGAAAAATAAAACTATTTCAGTTCAAAATTTTAAAAATACAAATAATACATCAATAAATTCATAAAAATAAAACTAATTCAATTAAAAATCTTAAAAATAGAAATCTTTCCGCCTCCCTCTTCCCACCAGTTTTTCCCACCAGTTCTTCCCGGCCGCCTCCGTCTTCTCGTTGGCCCCCTCTTCCCGCCTCTGTCTTTCCGCCACCCCCTCTTCCTCGCCTCGTCTTCCCGCCACTTTCTTCCCGCCTCTTTCTTCCCCGCCTCTTTCTTCCCGCCACTTTCTTCCCGCCTCCTCGTCTTCCCGCTCCCATTTTTCCCGCCATTTGTCACTACATATATGTAGCCCGGCTTGGCCAGCATTATCACATCTCTACAATCTCTCATCACTCTCTCATGGCTTCCACCGCACCCACTCTAACCTACCAGACAGTGGAGGAGCTTTGCGCCTCGAACTACCCTTGTCCACCGGGCTACCGCGTCCCCGCCGGCCGGAGCCTAAGCGCCGGCGGCGTGCCGGTCCCTCCCGTCCCTCGTGGTACCGCGCGCCGGCGGCCATCACGAACCACTACTACCTCGACCTCACGCCGGAGCAGCCGGATGAATCCCCGCCGGCATCCCGATAACCAAGCATACTTGGGACGCCTTCTTCATCAATCGGCGTGAGAGGGCGCTCGCCGGGTATGAGGAGGACGGTCCCGCTCCCCGGAAACTTCCACGAGGCCGGCCGTCGGCTATGGTGGTACGGCCGGACTCTCGCAGAGCGTCATGGACTACATCACGGCCGGCGATATCCCCCGCCCGCGCTACCCTCGCTCGAGCCACGAGCGCCGCCCGACGACAGCGACGACAGCCAGCGATGACGACGGCGGCAACTTAGAAGGCGACGACTACCAAGCACAACGACGGCGGCTATGAAGACTACGAGTATGCATATTACAGGCCTAGGCAGTGAGTATGACTAAATCACTCCAAATTTCATGTATGCAGTGAGTATGACTTAGTCACTCCAAATTTCATGTATCATCAGTGCTATCTCGAGTCAATTGAATCATTCGAAAAAGGACACCAAACACATCACGGGTAATATAATTCACATGATCCATTCAACAAAGTTTGGTACAATAAATTATTACACATCATTTCTTTCCTTGTGTCCCTGCTTGCTTACGATTGTGCCGTATCCATGGAGCATCCTCATCATTTAACTTAATGCTTGGGTCGGTGTTCACTTTGAAGGGCGGAATTTCAGCAAACATATTATAATCTTCCGACATGTCCGTCTTGTCCTCCACTCCCACGATGTTTCTTTTCCGTGAAAGAACAATGTGGCGCTTTGGATCATCGCATGATGTACTCGATCGTTTTCTTATCTTTCCGTTTCCTCGGTTTGCTACTCATGTCCTTCACATAGAAAACCCGAGCGACATCTTTCGCTAGGACGAATGGTTCGTCAAGGTAACCAAGATTGTTGAAATCCACCATTGTCATTCCGTATTGCTGGTCCACCTTTACCCCACCTCCCGTTAGCTTGAACCATTTGCACCGGAACAAAGGGACCCTGAAGGAGGGTCCATAGTCAAGTTCCCATATCTCCTCTATGTAACCATAATATGTGACCTTTTGCACATTCTCGGTTGCCGCATCAAAACGTACACCACTATTTTGGTTGGTGCTCTTTTTATCTTGGGCGATCGTGTAAAATGTATTCCCATTTATCTCGTACCCTTGGAAAGTCGTTATAGTCGAAGATGGTGTCTTGGCCAACATGTACAAATTGATCTACAACATGTTCGTCATTCATTAAATGTTTTCTCAACCAACCGCCGAAAGTCTCCATGTGGGCCTTCCTAATCCAGGATTCGAGCTTCTGTGGTTGTCCGAGCGTAAAATATTCTTGTGTTTCTCAAAGTACGGAGCCACCAAGCTGGAATTGGTCGAACCGTGTGGTGTGCTTCGACCGAGAATGGCCGTCCATACATATCGTTGATTTCCTTCCGATCGTGCCTTTTCCACTTAGTCTCCCCTCGTGCCGCGATCGAGGAAGACCAATCGGCTTAAGGTCAGGAACAAAGTCAACACAAAACTCAATTACCTCCTCATTTCCATAGCCCTTGGCGATGCTTCCTTCTCGGCCTAGCACGGTTACGAACATATTTCTTTAATATTCCCATGAACCTCTCGAAGGGGAACATATTGTGTAGAAATACAGTGACCGAGAATGGAAATCTCATCGACTAGGTGAACCAGGAGGTGCGTCATAATATTGAAGAAGGATGGCGGGAACACCAACTCGAAACTCGACAAGACATTGGATCACATCGTTCCGTAACCGTGGTAGAATTTCTGGATTGATTACCTTCTGAGAGATTGCATTGAGGAATGCACATAGCTTCACAATGGCTACTCGAACATTTTCCGGCAGGAGCCCCCTCAAAGCAATCGGAAGCAATTGCGTCATAATCACGTGGCAGCCGTGAGACTTCAGGTTTTGGAACTTTTTCTCCGCCATGTTTATTATTCCCTTTATATTGGACGAGAATCCAGACGGGACCTTCATACTGCTCGTGCATTCAAAAAAGATGACCTTCTCTTCTTTGGTCGAGCGTAGCCGGCACGACCTTGAAACCGTTCCGGATGCCGGTCATCGTGGTCTTTCAAACTTTGCCGGTCCCGCCGTGCTTCCTTTGTATCATTTGACTTCCCATACACGCCCAAGAAGCTTAGGAGGTTCACGCAAATATTCTTCGTAACGTGCATCACGTCGATTGCAGTAGCGGACTTCTAGGACTTTCCAATATTCTAGCTCCCGTAATATAAATTTCTTCTTCCACATGGCTGCGTGCCCGTCACCTCCCTTCGGAACCGATTGTCCGCCAGACCCTTTCCAAATATGACTTTCAAATCCTTGACCATATCAAATACCTCAAGCACTAGCAGTGTTCCGCAGGCTTCGGCCGGTGATCCGCCTTGCCGTTGTAATGCTTGCCTTTCTTTCTTATCGGATGACCTTTCGGAAGAAATCGACGATGCCCAAGGTACACGTTCTTCTTACAATTTGGCAAATGTACACTTTCAGTCTCATGTAAGCAGTGCGTGCATGCATTGTATCCCTTATTTGACAGTCCCGAAAGGTTACTAAGAGCAGGCCAATCGTTGATGGTTACGAAAAGCAACGCTCGTAGGTCAAATTCCTCTTCTTTGTGCTCATCCCACACACGGACACCAGTGTCTGCCCCACAGCTGTAAAAGTTCATCAACTAATGGCCTTAGGTACACATCGATGTCGTTGCCGGGTTGCTTCGGACCTTGGATGAGCACCGGCATCATAATGAACTTCCGCTTCATGCACAACCAAGGAGGAAGGTTGTAGATGCATAGAGTCACGGGCCATGTGCTATGGCCGGAGCTCGCTCGCCAAAAGGATTCATGTCATCCGTACTTAGACCAAATCTTATGTTCCTTGCGTCAGCTGGAAAATCTTTGAACTCTCCGTCGATCTTTCTCCATTGCGCTCCATCTCGCGGGGTGTCTCAACTCCCGTCCGACTTACGGTCCTCTTTGTGCCATCGCAACAACTTGGCATGCTCTTTGTTCCCGAACAGACGTTTCAACCGTGGTATTATAGGAGCATACCACATCACCTTGGCGGGAACCCTCTTCCCGGGTTTCTCGGCCCTCAACATCGTCACCGTGGTCATCGTCTCCGATCTTATAACGCAATGCAAGGCATACCGGGCATTCATTCAAATTCTCGTATTCACCGCGGTAGAGGATGCGATCGTTGATGCATGCATGTATCTTCGAACCTCTAAACCTAGAGGGCGTACAACCTTCTTTGCTTCGTACGTACCGGCGGGCAACTCGTTATTCTTTGGAAACATATTCTTCAACATTTTCAGCAATTTTTCAAATGCCGAGTCAGCTACACCTGCCTGTGCCTTCCATTTCAGCAAATCCAGTGTGCAGCCCAGCTTTTTCAGACCATCATCGCATCCGGGGTATGATGGCGTGTATTTCACACGTTCGTTGGGCAACCCCAAGAGGAAGGTATGATGCGCACAGCAGCAAGTTTTCCCTCAGAAAGAAACCAAGGTTTATCGAACCAGGAGGAGCCAAGAAGCACGTTGAAGGTTGATGGCGGCGGGATGTAGTGCGGCGCAACACCGTAGATTCCGGCGCCAACGTGGAACCCGCACAACACAACCAAAGTACTTTGCCCCAACGAAACAGCTGAGGTTGTCAATCTCACCGGCTTGCCGTAACAAAGGATTAACCGTATTGTGTGGAAGATGATTGTTTGCAGAGAAAACAAGTAAAAACAAGTATTGCAAGAGATTTGTATTTCAAGATTAAAGAATTGGACCGGGGTCCACAGCTCACTAGAGGTGTCTCTCCCATAAGACGAACAAGCATGTTGGGTGAACAAATTACAGCTTGGGCAATTGACAAATAAAGAGAGCATGACAATGCACATACATATCATGATGAGTATAGTGAGATTTAATTGGGCATTACGACAAAGTACATAGACCGCCATCCAACCGCATCTATGCCTAAAAAGTCCACCTTCAGAGTTATCGTCCGAACCCCTCCAAGCATTAAGTTGCAAAGCAACAGTACAATTGCATTAAGTATGGTGCGTAATGTAATCAACAACTACATCCTTAGACATAGCATCAATGTTTTATCCCTAGTGGCAACAAAGACAACACAACCTTAGAACTTTCTCGTCACCGTCCTGGTGTCAATGCGCATGAACCCACTATCGAGCATAAGTACTCCCTCTTGGAGTTAAAAGTAAAAACTTGGCCAGAGCCTCTACTAGAAACGGAGAGCATGCAAGATCATAAACAACACATAAGCATAACTTTGATAATCAACATAACAAGTATTCTCTATTCATCGGATCCCAACAAACGCAACATATAGAATTACATATAGATGATCTTGATCATGATAGGCAGCTCACAAGATCCGACAATGATAGCACAATGGGGAGAAGACAACCATCTAGCTACTGCTATGGACCCATAGTCCAGGGGTAGACTACTCACTCATCACTCCGGAGGCGACCATGGCGGTGTAGAGTCCTCCCGGGAGATGATTCCCCTCTCCGGCAGGTGCCGGAGGCGATCTCCGAGATCCCCCGAGATGGGATCGGCGGCGACGGCGGTCTCGCAATGTTTTCCGTATCGTGGCTCTCGGCACTAGGGGTTTCGTCACGGAGGCTTTAAGTAGGCGGAAGGGCAAGTCGAGAGGCGGCACGGGGGCCCAAACCACAGTGCCGGCGCGGCCAGGGCGGGGCCGCGCCGCCCTAGGGTTTGGCCACCCCGTGGCCCCTCTTCGTCTCGTCTTCGGTCTTCTCGGAAGCTTCGTGAGAAAATAGGCCTCCGGGCTTTTATTTCGTCCAATTCCGAGAATATTTCTTTACTAGGATTTCTGAAACCAAAAACAGCAGTAAAACAAAGAATCGGCACTTCGGCATCTTGTTAATAGGTTAGTTCCGTAAAATGCACGAATATGACATAAAGTGTGCATAAAACATGTAGATAACATCAATAATGTGGCATGGAACACAAGAAATTATCGATACGTTGGAGACGACGCATCCCTGTTAGTT